>NC_043012.1:44511107-44556107 GCF_006345805.1 Octopus sinensis
TAAGTGACGGGGACATAAACACACCAGCATCGGTTGTCAAGCAATGCTAGGGGGACAAACACAGACACACAAACATATACACACACACTTATATATATATATACATATATACGACAGGCTTCTTTCAGTTTCCGTCTACCAAATCCACTCACAAGGCATTGGTCGGCCCGGGACTATAGCAGAAGACACTTGCCCAAGATGCCACGCAGTGGGACTGAACCCGGAACCATGTGGTTGGTTAGCAAGCTACACAGCCACTCCTGCGCCTACATATATATATATATATATATATATATATATAATATATATATATATATATAATGTATATATAGCCCCAAGAGATCTTCGTCTCAAGCTGGCTTTAGACACAATATCTGTGCCCTTGGAGTATTTGCAAAGGAGCCTTCTCTTTCATCGCTGCCTGGTGGTTACCGCCCGTTGATGAGGGACAACAATCCTGAAACTAGTTCGAGCGTATCACTCAGGCTTGCGAGGAAGGGATGGCCTCCCTTTGCAAATACTCCAAGGACACAGATATTGTGTCTAAAGCTAGCTAGAGACGAAGATCTCTTGGGGCTATAAAGCTACAGTAACACCCCATCCCCAATGTGGTTAGCCATGATAAGATGGCTTCTTTACTTTACATTATCGAGCGATTACTGTTTCAATCTCATTCTGAGATTTAATTATGCTATATATATATATATAGCCACTCCTACATATATATATATATGCCACTCCTACATATATATATATATATGGAATGGAAGCACTCCGTCGGTTCCGACGACGAGGGTTCCGGTTGATCCGATCAACGGAACAGCCTGCTCGTGAAATTAACGTGTAAGTGGCTGAGCACTCCACAGACACGTGCACCCTTAACGTAGTTCTCGGGGATATTCAGCGTGACACAGAGAGTGACAAGGCCGGCCCTTTGAAATACAGGTACAACGGAAACAGGAAGTAAGAGTGAGAGAAAGTTGTGGTGAAAGAGTACAGCAGGGATCACCACCATCCCCTGCCGGAGCCTCGTGGAGCTTTTAGGTGTTTTCGCTCAATAAACACTCACAACGCCCGGTCTGGGAATCGAAACCACGATCCTATGACCGCGAGTCCGCTGCCCTAACCACTGGGCCATTGCGCCTCCACATATATATATATATATATATATAGTGTGTGTGTGTGTGTGTATTTACATATTGTTTTTTCTTGTTTATGGACGGTTGCTATTATCTTTCTCTTATAAAACTTTAAAGAATTATTAGTATATGCTTCCCCAACCCCACCTTATCCCTATATATATAGTTTAGGGAGCTGTATAAACTGCCTACAAGCCTAGAGTTTTGTGCAAAATTTTAAGGTCCTTGAGTGACTATGTAATTTTCTTTATGCACTTGATGTTTTTCCTGGCTAACACAAGGTGGGTTTTTTTTTTTTTGTAAGGGAAATATATAGAATGTCGAGTTAATTGTAACATATTACAAGCACTCCTATTATTCACTCAGAGTGGAATTCACAATGCTGTATATAACAGCTATGTGAAACTAGTATTCACTGTTGTCAGTTCCTAACATATTTGATGAATTTTCTCTTTGTCTTTTTGTATATGCTGAGCTGAAATAATCTGATGGGCCTAAAAAAGAGCCCTCTTTTCACAAAATAATGCACTTGAGTAAATCTTTTCCTGAATTACTTCACAAAGGTTGAATTCTGTATGAATCCTTCATCAGTTTAATGTGCTAAAGTACATTAACTGTACAGATAAACATAGTTCTGTAGAAATTAATCTTCATAAACCAAATTCTAAAGAAATATTAAGCACACATACTTTGATACACATTATTTTAGTCTGCACTCAAACTTATGCATGCACACACACACACATACACGTGCGCGTGTGCGTATATACAAATACATAAACTCCAGAACAGTAATGTAATATCAACTTATATATCAAAGACAAACATGATTTCCTTCACAGCAAAGCAATCTTATTATGCAACCCACATAAACACACACACACACACACATGCACACACACACACAGATACACACACGCACGCACACACACAGATTCCTTTGTAGTGGAGTCAAATCATTTTACTTTGAATTAATTCTGTTATAAACACACACACAAACAAACACACACATGCACATGCATACACACAATTTCCTTTGCTGTGAAGGAATCTGACTACACAACATACACATGCATAATTATATACACATACACATCTCACTTACATATACACATAGAACTTTCCTCGTTATCCAGTTCTACATACACACATAGGAAAGAAGCAGTCATTCTGTCCCTCTCTCTCTCTCTCTCTTTTCATCTGCCACACAGACAGACTAACCTTCACCATAACAGGGTTGCAATCCTATTAACCTTCATACATACAAGGAAAGCAAGCATGATTCCAAACATGCACGGCAAAGAAAACAAACTTATTCCATTCATACAAAAGAAGAAACCATACTCTAGGAAGCAAAACCTCAGTCTCACTTCAACTCTTACTCCCTGCAAAATCTATTCCCATATACTTCTGCTATGATCATAAATGCCACTTGTTCCCCAAATCTCTAAATGTTTTACTGTACGTGCATATAATTTAATAATGATTACATTACATTATGAAAAGACAAGGCATTCAGAGTCTTACTCAGGGGCTAAAAATCAATTTTGAGTTCAAATCCCTCTAGAGTTGACCCTTTGACTTACTACCCAATAAAAATAACAATAATATAAATAACAAACAGCTTAACTCATTGTTATTTATTTTATAGACCCTAAAAGATAATGATCTAAATTTTTTTTTAAAAACGGATGTAGCTAACACAAGGCATTAAATATAATACCAAACAACAACAACAATGGCAACTATGAGTAATATATTCTTTAAAACAAACTGCATTTAAATATTGTCATTTGTGTTGTTACTGGAGATGATGACTGATATTTAACAAACCTTGATCCTGGCTATTGTCACCATCAGACTTTTACTGCTCTCAGATTCAGTTAAATATCACAGAACTAATAATAGCAGTTAGATGACTTGCCATAGAAACAGATCTCAGGAATTATGCATTAGACAAGAGGTCAAATACAGAGAAATGTCATTAAAAAAAAAAAATGAACAATATATAAATCAGCTTTGTAAGTTAACCAAGTTAACTATTATTAACCAAATATTTTATGACTCTTTAATTCTTACCAGTTTCTCCATCATTCAGCAATGTGTGTGTATGTATGCAAGTTCTTTACTTTGTACCTTGTTTCAACTATCACAGCCAAGGCCATGCCAAAATGCTGTTATATTTACACACACACACCACACATACACACACACACACACATACACACACACACATACACACACACACACACACACACACACATGTATGTATGAATAAAGAAAGAACACAAATAGGTATAAAGTTCACTACAGCTGTTTCAGACGCGTTTTCTACTGATGAATAAACTGGTTATATCAAGAAAAAAATGTTTCCTTCAGGTAAATAAAAAATGTAACATTTTTAAATTTGGAACATATACTTGTATATTTATATGGGTGTGTATTTATGTTCACATTCATCTATATATAAGTGTTGAGACATGTCTGTTTATGCATTGGTACATGTGTGTGTCTGTATACAGTATATACACAACAGTGCTAATTTCAACCCTAAATAAGTATCCTTGTTTTTAAAATACCTTGAATCAAATGAATCCTACAACTATATATATATACATATATATATATACATTGAGTGTACTTTTTTTCGGATTTATGGATTTATGACAACTGATTATATATAAATATATATATATATAATCAGTTATCATAAATCCATAAATCCTAAAAAAGTACACTCAATGTAAGTAATAGATCAATTATATTTGTATGTACTGTTGGGCAATACGTTATTGGGTGTAGTATATAACTGGTTAGAATGCTACTGTTGGTTTCACGTCAACTATTTCACCTCGGCGTATAAGCTATGAATAAGTGTTGCTTGACTGACTCAGCAAAATTGATGATTAATCTGCTGAGTATCATGATTCTCTTTATGGCACAATGCAAATGTAATAGTTTCATAGTTTAAGACAAACCAGGGTAGAGGCAAAACAAGGTTCACCCAATTCAGTATAATAACTTTCATCTATATCAGAAATAGCTGTTAAATAGGACATTTATTTTCACTAAAAGGTTTACTGAAATTAGTGATGGGGATATAGAAGCAATAATGCATGCCAGAGAAACCCTGCTATTAGATAAAGGTCAGCTTGGGTGCGACAAACAGACCCAGAAGGCTCCTTAGACATGGAAATGAGAGCATTTGACAGTAAAGATATGTGCAAACAAATAGGCCTCTTTATACTAGACACCGCAGGTAGGAAATTATCTTCAACCCACTTTGGCCTTTATATAGACAATGCTTTAGTCATCTCTAGATGTAAGAATAGACAAACTCTGGATGGGCAGAATGAAGACCTGATCCATACTTTTAGCTCCCTAGGATTCAAGGTTATTACGGAAATCAAATCTAATCTAGAATAACGCTCAATTTAGGTACAGGTTCATAGATGCCTACCACAAACCAAATGAAAAGCTTTCATTTGGTCATGCTGGGGCACCACCTCAAAGAGTTTAGTCTAACAATTTGACCCCTGTATTCTGCAACCCCTTTCTTTTTAAAGCCTGAGTCTTAGTCTATCATTTTTGCCAAACCAGTAAATTATGAAGATGAAAACAAACTAACACCGGTTGTCAAGTGGTAGTTGGAGATGAATACAAAGACACACACACACACAGAAATATACATATATATACGATGGCTTTCTTTCAGTCTCTGTCTACCAAATCCACCGACAAGGCTTCGGGTTGCCCAGGACTATCATAGAAGACACTTGCTCAAGGTGCTATGCAGAAGGCCTGATCCCAGAACCATGTGGTTGAGAACAAGCATCTTACCACTCAGCTGTACCTGTATGTTCATGTATGAGAAAGCAGCCCTTGCATGTGGCAGATGCATAGGAGCAATAAACACACAGGAAACAGATTCTCATAAATGCTTGGAAATATTCCTAAAAATAGTTGATAGTTTCTGTTTTCAAGGTGATCAAATTAGTAGTAGAGGAGGATCTTCTGATGGTGCAGAAGCTAGAGCAAAAACAGCAAGAATAAGAATAGTTCTGGGAGCTGTTAATTCTGTAGGGAATGTAAGGTTTCTATCTCAGAGTGTAGGTGAAAGCAAACTATATGATGCTTGTATATAAACTACAATGGTAATTGTTGGCACTGAGTGTAGATGATCTGAAAAAACTAAAAAGGAATGAAGCAAACCTGCTTTGCTGGTTGTGCATGAATGATGGAGAACAGATGTGTTGAGAGAAAAACTGAGCATAAGAGGAATCAGAGGTAGTTTGCAAGAGAGAAGATTGCATGTGATGTGTGTGGATGAGGATAACTGTATAAAGAAATGTCATCTGCTTACAATTGTTGGAATTTGTGGAAGGAGTCCCACAAAGACTCATGATGAAGTAGGAAGACTGATCTTAGGTTTGAGCCTTAGAGAGGAGATGACAAAGGATTAATAGAGGCATGCAGTACTCTAGAAGATTCCATACCTATGAAAGCATGATGAAACTGATGTTAAAATGAAACTAACTCTACAGAAGAACTACCTCATGGAAGTGGACACATAGTATATTTGCTAGAGGTTTGAAGCTAGCTAAACTGAAGAGGTAATAGATGGAGATGGGGTCTGGAATCATAATGTGTATTCACATATCTGGGTCCTTTGCCAAATATGTCAATCAAATCCACATCTGTAACCTTCTCTCTTATCCAACAACCACTCATTAGTCAATCACTCTTCTATCTACTGATGCAATTAATGATAGCACAAATCATTACTAAATATATCACCCCCCTTTCTTTTCAGCTCGTCATCACTCCTGAGTCACTTCCTCCAAACATCCATTCTTTGTTTTAACGATTACCCCTGACATTGCTCAGCATTGATTACCTTCACCCCCAATCTATCTATGACCATCCCTATTTCTATCCATCAATCACTTCTTTTCCACTTCCTATCCTTCTGATATTATGTTCACTCTTATTTACTCACTTAGTACTTGGACATGTTACTTTGAAGTTAAGCTCTGGCTCTTCAGCTCCATTATCTTTGTCTCTCTTGAGCACTAATCCATCTTCCCCCACTTACTCATATAACACAGAGGGTGTCTTAAATTTCCCACCCAAACTACCCGATTTTCCTCCCCAAACCACCCCATTTTCCTCCTTAACATGCTCTGACTAACTTTCTTTCCTGTCTACTACACCTTTCCTCCACAATATTAGTTTCTCCTCTAACATCTTTTGCCAAAAATAAACCTGCTCTTCCCATCACACTTTGACCTCGCCACATCCTGCCTAAAATCATCACCCTTTCTCCTAATTCTTCCTCTCTAACATGGGTATTCTTTAGTTTATCGAATTACAAAGTGATCTCACCAGTGTTGGTGCCTCAAAGAGAGCGCCTAGTACACTCAATAAAGTGGTTGACATTAGGAAGAACTCCCAACCATAGAAGCCATGCCAAAATTGAGACACTGGAACAAGATGGCATCTTTCAACTTGATGGATTCTGTTGAACTGTCATCCACCCCTTGCCGGATTGGAAAGTGGACTTAAAATAACAAGATCCTAAAACAAGGTGCCACATAAAAAGCATTGGTGTGGGTGCTGGTTCCACATAAAAAAGCACCCAGTACACTCTGTAAAGTGGTTGGAATTAGGAAGGGCAACAGGCTGTAGAAAACAAGCGAAAACAGACAATGGATCTAGGTCCGACACCTGGCGTCTTGCCAGTTTCTGTCAACCCATGCCAGTATGGAAAATGGATGTTAAATGTTGATAGTGATGATGATGATGTGTGTGTATGTCTGTATCATATATGTCTCTATATGTGCATGTGTGTGTATATGTATGTGTCTATATATGTGCATGTGTGTGTGTGTATATGTATCTATATATGTGCATGTGTGTTTGTGTGTGTGTGTGGGTGTGCACAATGTACATGTATCTATATAATGTGCATGTGTGTATATATGTGTGTCTATACATGTGTATGTGTGTGTGTGTGCTTATGTATGCACTTTGACAGAATGTCAAGCAAAATATTCTGAGTATTTGGTTATAAGCCTTGATATACAGAACTTAAATACTGACCACATCAACCTTGCCTTTGATCCTTCCAAGATCAATAAAATAAAATACTAATCAAGCACAGTATCCTTCACTTAAATGGGAATGACTTTATAAAAACCAGGGTAAATGTCATCATCATCATCATCATCATCATCATCATCAATTAATGTTCCTTTTCCATGCTGGCAGGAGTTAGACGATTTCACTGAAAACTGGTAAGCTGCACCAGATTCCAGTCTGATTTGGCATGGTTTCTATGGCTGGATGCCCTTCCCTAATGCCAACCACTCCAAGAGTGTAGTGGGTGCTTTTTATGTGCCACTGGCACAAGTGCCAGTTATGCAACACCGGCATCAGCCACACTATGATCTCACTTGGCTTAACAGGGCTTCTCACGTATGGTATGTTGCCAAAGGTTTTGAAATTCTAACAAGTACTCTCAAACTTTACTTACATTAATTGTTAAGCTTGTATTAGACTCAAGTAACTTACGCAGTGTAAGGCTAGCTGGGCAGCAAAAATGGTTGCACCTAATGGAGAAGTATTTTCTATCATCATTTGATGTAAGTGAAATTTGATAAACTGAAATTGTGCACAAGCTGTGTGTATGTGTGTGTATATGTGTGCATGTTAACATACCATCAAAATTTCACTGATGACCTGTAATATGACAGAAGTACATTTAGTGTTGTTACTATACTGCTAACTCACAACCATTATCTAATTCTATGCAGGAATCTTAATATCCTGCCCAGGGAAGCAAAGAGCATGTTGTTACTTGCCCAAGGTGACCAACATCAACAAAGAGAAAGAAAGAAGTTTTCTATTCAATTCTGTATTATTGCTTAACCATTGAGCTTAATTCAAAGATAATATACAAAACATAAATTTTGATAATAGTTTCTTGAAATGTGCACAAAGAAATTGTGATATCTTATCAAGATATCACTTTTATAGGACTGTACACACTTAACAATGTTGGACATTGAATAAAAATAAATATTTGGGAAACTATGCAATTATTGAAGAGTTGTGATAAGCCCAGTTTTGATTCCCAGTAATAACTGTTTTATTTTAACTATGTTGCTAATGTTTTTGGAAAAGGAATATCACAGCTTACCGATTTCCTTTCCTTGTCAATGAGAATTCTTGTATTTATGTAATAAATATTAGCTTGAAATTTTGGCACAAGGTCAACAATTTTGGAGGAGTTAAATCAATTACATCAACCCCAGTGTTCAACTGTTACCTATTTTATTGACTCCAAAAGGATGAAAGGCAACGTTGACCTCAGCAGCATTTGAACTTAAAATTTAAAGACAGACAAAATGCTTCAAATCCTTTTGCCTGGCATGCTAACAATTCTGCCAGCTCACCACTTTAATCTATGTAGTAAATATCACAAGTAATTATCTTATGCTAATCACCTGATTCATTAATCTTACTATAATAAATCTAGGTGATATAAAGGGCCTACCTGAAATGTTAGTTTCACAATGTACTAGTATACTCAGTTTTATTTATACTACTATTAGAGTGCATAGGAATGGATGGCAATTGCTGCTATTACAGCTACAGATGCAGGAATATGTTTCATCAGTGGGGAAAATGCTACAAGGTTTTACTCCTATGTTGTGAAGTGAAATCTCACAGGAATAAACATTGCTTTTTACTTTTATGGGACTGACTCCTAAAATGTTTGACCTTGGACCAATGTTAAAATTCAATGGTAGAAATTTCTACTGGAACTAACATTTGTTGGTGTCTGTAGAGTGGCTAAAGTTTTCAATGAAGTCTGTCAAATTTATCAGTCTGTTGTAAAAATCACCCCCAGCACCTTTTTATACTAGGAAAGGTGGTGGAGCAATTTTTGTCTGTATGGTGGCTGTGGTTGATTGAGACAGTGCATTATCTTAAGTAAAGGCAGCAAGCTGGCAGAAGTGTTAACACACTGGGCTTCATGGCATTTCGTCTGCTTTACATTCTGAGTTCAAATTCTGCTGAGGTCGATTTTACCTTTTATCCTTTTGGGGTTGATAAATTAAGTACCAATGAAACACTAGGGTTGATGTAATCAACTAGTCTCCTCCCACCAAATTTCAAGGCCTTGTGCCTTCAGTAGAAAGGATTATTATTACAGTTCAAATTCCACTGAGGTCCACTTTGCCTTTCATCCTTTTGGGGTTGATAAAATGAGTACTAGTGAAGCACTGGGATTGATCTAATTGACTAGCCTCCTCCCACAAAATTTCAAGGCCTTATACCTTTTGTAGAAAGGATTATTATTATTATTATTATTATTATTATTATTATTAAGAATCATTAGAGCATCAGAGAAAATGTCTTGCATTTGTTTTAAATCTTTACTCCCTGAGTTCAGCCTTTCAGGGTCAACGAAATAAAGTATCAGCTAAATACTGGTGTTGATGGTATTGACTAACCCAAGATTCAGGCCTTGTTCTTTTACTAGAAATAATTATCATTTGGAACAGTGAATAACTAACAGTGTCCCAGACAAAATACCGCGACCTTTTTCGACTGTAATAGTTAGCTATATGTACAGAAAGGGCAAATTTGTGGATTTGCTTCAATTGAAGAAATCCTTATAATTCTTTTTTCAAATAGCATAGCGGGAATTAAAAAAATTTTTGGGACCAGCACACCAAATCTGATGACAAATAACTATTATTATATAGAAATGTTAGAAATTATGGATTATTTTTTTAGTATTGTATTTAGTGTTTCTCTTTTATCTTTTACCTGTTTCAGACATTAGAGTGTGCCCATTCTGGAGTACCACCTTCAAGAACTTTTAGTAAAATGAGTCATCCCCAGGACTTATTTTCCATTTAAGTCTGGTATTTATTCTAAAATCTTTTGCCAAACCACTAAGTTATGGGGATGTAAACACACCAACACCGGTTGTTAAGTGGTGGCAGGAGATAAACACAGGCATGAAGACATGCACACACGTAGATATATGTGTGTGTGACAGGCTTCTTTCAGTTTCCATCTACCAAATCCATTCACAAGGCTTTGGTCGGCCTGAGGCTATAGTAGAAGACACTTGCTCAGGTTGTCATGCAATGGGACTGAACCCAGAACCATGTGGTTAGGAAGCAAGCTTCTTACCACAGCCACACCCCATTTACATTTAAAAAAATTTTCTTAACAATTAAACTTTGTACTTTTCAGTCAGGTTGCTTAAAACAAATCTACTAGCCAGTTTAATTAGCTAGCACAACAAATAATTCCATCTCATAAGACAGGTCCTATAGTTATAAAAATAATCTTTCAACTACACACTGTTATGACTTGTTCTTTCCTACTTATTGATGTCTTAAAACAAAGTAAATCAGTTGATGTATATATATATATAATCACACAACCAAGACCATTCAAAGTCTCTTATTCTATGAGACGCTATTCATAAAAGAATAAAAGAATTACTTTTATCACACATTTTACTCTAAGAATAACTGGTATTTCTTCCTTTAGTGATACTGTACAATACTGACCCTGGCAGTATTTCAACTCAGAACAATGAAACAACTAACCTAACTTAAACAAGCTTTCTCAAATTCTAAAAATTTCTGTTTATTCTTTAATTCTTCTTTCTTCTATAAACATCACTAATATCGTATGTCTATGTGAGTGTGTATAAATAAATGTTTGTATGTATGTGTGCATATATAGAGAGAGAGACACATGCAGAATCTTCAATGTATCTATATACATGCCCTCCCCCCCTCTCTCTCTCTTTCTACCTGTTTATGTATTTACCTTTCTTTACTATGTCTCTATTTGTAAAATGGTTATAAAACAAAATAGTAAATAAAATAATAGTTATATTGTGTATCATTAAAGGTGGCAAGCTAGCAGAATTGTTAGCATGCTGGCCAAAATGCTTAGTGGCCTTTTGTCAGTCTGTATGTTCTGAGTTCAAATTTTGCCAAAGTCAACTTTGCCTCTCATCCTTTCAGGGTCAATAAAATAAATAACAAGTGAGCACTGGGGGGGTCAATGTAATTGATTTACCCCCGACCCCATAATTGCTAACCTTGTTCCAAAATTTGAAACCAATATTATATCAATAAAACATCAATAAAATTCCTGAGTATAAACTATTTGAGGCACAAAAATAGAAAGGAAAAGAATGTATTGATTTGGAACTATTTTGAACACTAAAGTATTTAAATAAAGACCCTGGTTGTGCTTTTGTAGTTATCATTTAACTAGTATAAAAATATCAGTGAATATGATAAGAAAAGAAACGGTGGAGCTACAATCTGGACAGTAGACTAAGCAAGCTACTCTTTTGCAAGCATTCTAGCCAGTTTTCGGTCTAAGTTTAACTTCCTCTCTTCTTCCCACTAATCTTGAAGAATCTAATGGGTGCCACCATGCTATATTTTGTCCTCTGACTAAGCCATCAAAAAAGAAACTGATTTAATCAATCTGACATTGCTTATAACAATATCAATATATTCTTCTTCAAAGTAAGAACTAGCAGTGTAGCCCGGCTTTGCCCGGGATTAAGTTATATTATTAAGCTAATCAAGTTCTTTATTTCAAACCAAACTAAATAACATCGACATCAAATTTGGGCAAAATCTGTTGAAATTGATTTACATATATATGTATGTATGTATATATATATATATATATATATATATATATATATATATATATATATGTATGGGCAACACACACAAACACACCACACACACACACATGTATGTACATCTATTGCATACATGTTTGTGTGTGTGTGTGTGTGTGGTGTGTGTGTGTGTGTGTGTGTTGCCCATATATCAACAAAACACTTTTTTCCTCGATGGAAAAAAAAACAGCAAAAGTCTTAACAAAAACTTACTCATCGCTAGCAGGGGACTTAACTCCTGTTTGCAAACAATGGTGATTTCTCCAACTTGAAATTTGTTAAAAGTTTTGGTTGAAAATTTATATTTACTGCTATTCGCTGGTGCCTCTGGTAAAAATAAGTTGATGAAAATACAGCTAGGGTCATGACGAATGTCCTAAAATTGGAGCGACATGCATGCTAATTTGTGGACGTGCATAAATTACATTCACGTACACACGCACACACACACATCCTGCCTTTTATATGTACAGATATTCAGTTGAATTCATTACACAGATATTTGTTGTTAACAAGTAATGTGTTATAATTGATAAGGTCTTCAAGATATCAAGGAAATCTCCTGAAAGACTTATCTTTTATCTTTTACCTATTACTTTTACCTATACTGGGGCACCACCTTGAACAATTTTAGTCAAATGAATCAACTCCAGTACTTATTTTTTTAAAGCTTGGTGCATTTTTACTGATTTATAAGGACATAAACACACCAACACCAGTTGTCAAATGGTGGTGGGGAATAAACACAGACATAAACATCAATACACACACATGCATGCAACAGGCTTCTTTCAGTTTCCTTCAATCGAATCCACTCACAAGGCTTTGGTTGACCCAAAGCTACAGTAGAAGACATTTGCCCACAATGGAACTAAACCTGAGACTATGTGATTAGAAACAAAGTACTTAATTGTTATGCATCTACTAATTATTCAAAGAATTATGCTAATCTGGAATAGTGGATTAACTGAATTGTTAAAGTCAAGCTAGATGCCATGCAGTGTCTGACCTGGCTTCTTGTGGTGTATCACCTGCAACAACACTGGTGCCAATGTGTTTCAACCCAAATCAACAGTCTTTTCCTTGGATAAACATTGGTGGTGTGGAGTAGGGAGAATTGTGTGCCACAACTTCAAGCTACAAGATAATGCATGATTGATTTAGAATTCCTCACTAGCAATATTAACAAGAGTGCATTTTGCACCAAAAGCCAATATGGGGCTTTCTCTCATGGTATCTCCCACAGTATAGTTTGTTCTAACACAACATCTATGTTTAAGTATGGAAAAATATTACCTCTCAGTAATTCAAGACAATGTGATAAATATGCATTACATTTGACAGAGTAATCTGAATGTTTAAAGGGTTGAGCAGGATATATATATATATATATATATATATATATATATATATATATATATAAAAATCCTTCTTTTGATTTGGCTTGTGGTGTTTGTAAGATAACATGAAGGTAGACAATGCAAGATATGCCACAAATGTTGCAGGTAAACTGCATGTAAGTTTTATGTGATCTTGCAAAATGAACATTTAGGAACAACAATGTACATTATCATAGGTACATCCATAGTTCATTAAACTTCTAGCATTCATATTACTTTGTCAAACATAATAATGCCTATTTATTCAAATTGGTTTGAATTAATCATGCATTATCTCATAGCTTTGAGATTTTAATAATGTAATTGTAAATGTTTATATTGACATTGTATGAATCTGGCCAGTTTAAGCATTAAATGTGTAGAATATTTGGGTCTGATATGGCTGGTTTAAAGGCCAAAGGGTTAATGTAAAATTAATAGTTTCAGACTTGTTTTGGTGGAGAGGTGTTGCCAATTATTTCACCCCCAGTACTTGACTCATGCTCTAATTTCTTGACTCCATAACGATGAATGCTAATGTCAACCTCAGCAGAATTTGAATGACATTATATAAATATCAGTAACAACTAAAGAAACTACACCATCACAACTGTTAAACATACTTATACTAGTATGACTCTATACATATATACATGTAAAGACTTCCTCAAACTTATATAGGGCATATGTAAAAAATATCAATGCTAATTGAAAATATTAAGAATCAAAAGAAAATATCCAATTGTGAGAAAATCTTACCATCAGTTTTAATGTGGATATATCTTTATTATCTTTAAGTGATCATATTGCAAGTGTTCATAATTTATAGATTTGATCACTTTGTTCTATTTTAATACATTTACTATTGAACGAAATCACTAAAACAAGTAGACATGCTACGACTAGTCTCATGTCATATTTTAAACACTCCTTATTACAACTGTAAGATTACGTGCCTTCATGCCGTATTAAATTCACACTATCTTTCTGTCTCTCTCTACTGGTTGTATAGATTTAGAATATGTTGCTAATGCAGAAGTGAAATAACTGAATGGATCAGGTATGGACTACCAATTCATAGATTATGAGTTCAAATCTGTTGCTAAGCTTTTATTGTATTTTCCGGGCAATCCAACTAGCTATTAGAAATAAATACCTGGACATCTGGGAATCTTACCATCCTATCAGTCATAAGTTGGTATCTTATCCATAAACTGGTGTTTTTCACTTACTTCTAGCCTGACAACTGGAGTTAAACACAAGCTTTCAGTCTTCCCGAAACTTAGAAAACATTTAAATGCTATTAATGCACCTCCATTTCTATTTCAGATTTTCAGAACGAGTCATAAAAAAACTCTATAAGAAAAGCACAAGTCGTTTATTTTGTAAAACATTGTTCATGTTTTCTTTATAATGTTCAGCACACCCTATTAGGTATCAACTGCATATTATTAATATATTTCTATCTATCTCTTGTTATAACATTTTACAACTGCTTCTGAATTTAAATCAGCATGATTCTCTAATTATTCTATTATCATCTTGATAATTATTTTAACACACAGCTACGTCGTCATGTGCCTTGATGCAGTTTTAACTTCAACCTCTCTCTCTCTCTCTCTGATATTCTTGCATGAAGTGATTCCACCTATGGTTGTGTTGTCACCAGAAGATTTTTCAATTAATGATGTTGTGGACCAGGCTTTATTACTGCAAAGCAGGCCTTGCAGCACTACACTGTTCTGATTCTTGCTGCACATCGCAGCAAGCTACAAACCAACTGCAGGAGGTTGGTCTCACTGACAAGGTTAAATGAAAATGATTGACAGACTGAGTGCCTAAGAAAAGATCAATTCTATCTTTTTCCTTCTCACTCTATGTTCTTTGTAGAACTGTTTTTGAATTAATCAGTTGTTTTTGTTTGTAAAATAAAAAATTCTAAAAAAATATATCCCTTCATTACAAAAAAAATAATAATAGCAAAAAGAAAAAAAAGCAAGTATGTTATAGCCATTTTGTACATATTATTGTTGAAAAAATATATAAATGTAAAAATGACAAAAATATTTTTTAAATAAGCTGACAAAAGTTCTCGCTTCCTTCTCTGTACGAGTGGAAAATTTGGTGAAATAGACCAATCACTCTATGCAACGAATATGTATGTACATATATATTTTGGTAGATAGGTGTGTATGCATTGATGTTTATACATATATAAAAAGTGTATAACCATTTATGTCTGTGTATAGAGGAGTGTGTCTGTGTGTGTGCTAATAGATATATGTATATATAAATGTGATTATACACACATATATATATATATATATACACACACACACACACTCACACATGAAATATGAAAGAAAAATCAGTAAGACAGACTGTATGATTATCAAACCTTAATTATATTGGCTTACCTTATTACACTCACTGTTATCATTGTTTTAACTGATTGTTCATCAATTATTGAATAAAAAGTTAAGAAAAAAAATTTGTATTGAATAGTTATTTCACATTTCATATTTCACATTTCCCCATCATCATTTAACATTTATGTTCAAAAGTGGCATGAGTTGGACAGTTTGATATGATGCTGGTGGCACATTGGGCCTCACAGAGGCAATGACGAAAGACCAAGACCTCTGAGATATGCTGTGACTGCAAAGACCCGCAAATGAAGTGAGTTCATGGCTTGCAGGACAGCCTGCTGTGCTAACCTTGGATCGTAGGGTGACCTGCTGTGCTTGAGGAGACCTATTAAGTCAAGTGCATCAACATCAAAATAAAAATCAAATGGAAATTGTAGTTGTGATACCCGTGCTGGTGACATGTAAAAAGCACCATCCGAACGTGGCTGATGCCAGCGTTGCCTTGACTGGCGTCCATGCCAGAGACACGTAAAAAGTACCAACTGATCGTGGCTGTTTGCC
This sequence comes from Octopus sinensis, assembly GCF_006345805.1. NCBI lineage: Eukaryota > Metazoa > Mollusca > Cephalopoda > Octopoda > Octopodidae > Octopus > Octopus sinensis. Next base: position 44,527,300 of record NC_043012.1, read on the forward strand.
AGCCTCCTCTGGCGCCTGTGCCGGTGGCATGTAAAAAGCACCCACTACACTCACGGAGTGGTTGGCGTTAGGAAGGGCATCCAGCTGTAGAAACACTGCCAGATCAGACTGGAGCCTGGTGCAGCCTCCTGGCTTCTCAGACCCCAGTCAAACCGTCCAACCCATGCTGGCATGGAAAACGGATGTTAAACGATGATGATGATGATGTCCAAAGACAGCATCATGCTCCAATGTCTGCTTTGGCATGGTTTCTATGGCTAGACACCCTTCCTAGCACCAATCACTTTACAGCAAGTACTGGGTGCTTCTTTTGGTGATACCAGTAATAGTGAGGTTGCTGAGCAGCTAATAAGACTCTTTTACTTGTTTCAGTCAATTGACTGTGGCCATGCTGGAGCACTGCCTTTAGTTGAGCAAATCAACCCCAGGACTTATTCTTTGTAAGCCTAGTACTTATTCTATCTGTCTTTTGCTGAACTGCTAAGTTACAAGGACGTAAACACACCAGCATCGGACGTCAAGCAATGTTGGGGGGAGAAACACAGACACACAAACATACATACACACACTCACACACACACATACATATATACATATATACGACGGGTTTCTTTCAGTTTCCTTCTACAAATCCACTCACAAGGCCCTGGTCGGCCCGAAGCTAAACTAGAAGACACTTGCCCAAGGTGCCACGCAGTGGGACTGAACCTGGAACCATGCGGTCGGTAAGCAAGCTACTTGCCACACAGCCACTCCTACGTCTATGAAAGAACTCTGAGGGATAAGGGTGGTTTTAATGGCACTCTATTGGATATGAAAACAAGGGTTACTGTTGATCTGATCAACAGAACAGCCTGCTTGTGAAATTAACATGCAAGAGTCTGAGCACTCCATGGACATGTGTCCCCTTCATGTTGTTCTCAAAGAGACTCAAAATGACACAGAATTTGGCAAGGCTGGTCCTTTTGAATTACAGGTACTACTCAGTTTTGTCAGCTGAGTGGACTGGAGCAAAGTGAAATAAAGTGTCTTGCTCAAGGAAACAATGCACCACTGGAAATTGAACTCACAACCTTACGATCCTGAGCCAAATATTCCTAACCATTAAGCCATGCACCTTCACCGGGTGGCTTTATAGTAGAAGACAAGGGGTTAAAGTATGAGAGAAGGAGTCAGAGCAGAACAAGTCTGTAGAGAAGCTAATCAGCTCCTTGCATTTTAGATGAGTGGTTGGGAGTGACTGGGTGGAGGTGGAAAGCAATAAAAGAAGTGGAGTCTGGGTGAATCCTGAAGCTGTGAGATGAGCAGAAATGAGTAATGACAAAGAAATGGATGTACGAGGGTAGAATTACAAGACCATACTGGAGAATGAGAGATGGGGAATAGGGGATGGGAGAAGAATACAATGAATGAAGGACAAATGTTAAGGGGAAAATGAGAAGAGGGAGAAGGAAAGAATAGGAAATATCTATAGGGATTAGGTCTGGTTGAAGGATGGATATAGTGAATGGTGGATAAAGGGTTAACAGTGATGCATGGGGGTGAAGAGCAATAGATTAGTAATGATAGACAGGGGAAGGAAGAGAGAGAGAGAGAGAGAGATTATATATAGCTTGATGGATTGCATGAATGTGGGGGAAGAAAGAGGCAGGCATTGTGCATACAGAGAGTGAAAGCTATATTGTGAGAATGAAGGAGATAATTTGGTGCTTCAGGTGGGTGATTAATAAAAAATGTGGGTAACGAGGTCAGTATCAAGAATGAAGAATGTATTTCAAAAGAAATGATTCTGAATAGGGAGTAGTGAAAACCTGCAGTTAGAAAGATGATGGGTTTTGGCGATGACTTAGAGGAAATTAGGCAAAAGTTCTCATTGTGTAGAACACACACAGCATTTCCAGAACTTAGTTTTGCTGGGTTTGGTGGGTCTTCTCAAGAACCACATGTTGCCAGTCATCCTGGTCCTTTGTCATCTCTTCTGCAACACTCAAGGCCCTGAGATCAGCCCTCATCACTGCGTCCTATGTCTTCTAGGGTCTCCCTCTTCTGAAAGTTCCATCCACATTAAGTGATCAGTACTTTCCTAAACAGCTAATCCTCATTGATATACATGTCCACACCTGCACAGACTTCTCTCTTACATCCTACATCGGATTCCTCTGTTTTTCTCTCAGCCCATTTGCCCTATGTCATTTATACACACCTACACTGCCCATCCAATGGAACATACTCACTTTATTTCCTTCCAGTCTTTTCAAATTCCCTGCATTGAAGGCCCATGTCTCAATACCATGCAACATCACAGTTCTAACACAAGTATCATACAATCTACCCTTACTTAACTCTGAATGAAAAGACCTTTGTTGCTAGTAGTGATAGTAGCTCCCTGAACTTTCTCTTGTCTATTCTTACCCTGTCTATTATAGTTTCAGAGCAACCACGGCACTTGCTAATTATATCTCTAAGGTAACAAAAGCTATTGATTACGGCTAGTGAAGCATCCAGGTATTTAAGAGAATCTATTTCCAGTGTGTTCAGAGCATGTACTGCTCCAGTGCATCTATCACAAACAAAGCTTACATTTTCAGTTAGTCTGCCGGTGATTCTACTACATCTCATGTATCCATAGCTTACAATGGGTAAACTTTATGAAGTTTATACCTACTCCATTTTTTTTTCTTTTTTCTTTTGCATATCAAGCAAAACAGTTTCTCTGAAGACATCAAACTTCTGCTTTTTTTCCTATTTACTAAACCCTTTGTCTTTTAAGACTTTGCAATTTTCAATTTAGCTTCCATGCCTGAAACTTCCCATAGAATTACCCTATTGATTCAGCTATAAGAACTAGATCTTCAACATAGAGAAATTCCTATAGCCAGTCAGTTGTAAACTTCTCCAAGAATGTATTATAGGATCGTGATGAATTGGAGAGGACTAGGGACTGAGTTTTGATGGACTCCTACCCTCACACTAGAGTCATCACTGAAATCATGATTGACTCTCACTTAATTTACTGTATCTTTGTATAACCCCGTCACAAGCCATTCATCTCCACTTAACTTCCCCTGTCTACAATACATTAAAGTTTTACAACTAGAAAATTTGCATCATTTCATTGCAGGGAGCTGCTTTATAATAGGGTGAAATTCTATGTTCTGGAGAATATTGCTTTCAATGCGAAAAGGAAGGCAGACCCAACTCTTACTGTCTCATGTTGTGAAAAGAATTCTTTGTATTTTCTACCTGAACAATTTATGTGCCCTAGTTTAGTTGGTTCCTATTATGTCTATAAATGTTCTGAATGTGATTTCAGCTTATCTGAAATGTATTTGCTGGGCATGTTTGGAAGGTCTTGAATTCATTCGTTAAGACAAGTTTTCACACCTTTGACTAAATTCATTTCAGTCAACTGCTTCTAACTGACTAAACAAAGAAAACAGATAACTGATACTTCCATGGGATTCTACATGTTTCATCAGAAAGAGATGTTTTAATCTTGAACTTTCCACTTTTATGAAGAAGTACCTGTTCTGTTGATCCATCATATTGAGTAAGGTGTACACTTCACTTTCTGGCACATCTGTCTCGATCACTAAGTTTAGAATTTGAACAGCAGCATCTAGCTTTCACTACAAACTCACTGAATTGAAGTTTTCATTTCTAAAAGACAGAATCTTTCACAGACTTGAGGAGATCAACAGCAACAAATATATCCACATCTTTTGATTGTAAGATTCAAGTTGTTTTGATCCCTCTTTCATTCCAGTCTCAAGCTTCTCCATTTTCTTCTTCAATCCTTTGGCCTAGTGTCATGTGTTTCATTCCTTATCCAATGAATCTGGAATTTTTACAAAGCCTCCACAAAGGACAGTAACACCAAAATGTGCCGACCATCTTCTGCTAAAGAGACGAACACAACATGATTCCTTCCCAAATATGATGTCAGAACATTCCAGCAATGTGTGAAAGCAGATAAAAAGGGATATAAGTACTGAACAAAGTCAAAGATGTTCACTAGATCACATTGTGTTGATTTTACTCCCACCAAGTTCAAATTGCATCCAGCACAGTCAGAATTTGATGGAAGATAAATAGTTAGAAATATGGGTAGTAAATTCAATCCATTTTAGTGTCCTGACATATTTGAAGCATTGTCGTAAGACTGACCAAAAAAAGTTTGAAAATGGTAAATTCTTCTAAAATTCTTTGTGTAGTGAGAAAAGATGTGGATGAATTTGGCAGAACATTACATCAGCTCACTTTCACAAATGTATCAAACAGTAAATATCAGTTGATCAATATTTAAGATGTCTTCGGTGGAATCAACACTTACAGAATAATACTTTGACTTTTAGATTTCTTCCATTATTTCAATAAATACTTTGCAAATGTTTGCTAAGTTCATACATTTTTAAATGTTCTTGCAAAAACGAGTCAAATCCACTCAATAGTACAAGAATGCCAAGAAAGTTTCTGTTTCTTGAGAAGTCAATAATTTGATACTCTATGAAATACCAAATCTCTAGAAACAAGAAAGTAGGTGACAGAAATCACAAGGATTCCTTTTGTGAACAATGCTGACTGTGATGTCACAGCTGCTATTTCTGCAATGATGCAACTGTATCTATATTGTTGATATTTAACAATGCAGATATAGCTGCAACACCTACTGCCTCACTAGCTCCTAACTCCATGCTGGGTTACTCATCACCACAAAGTTCAGTGGGACAACTGTGTTAACCCTATCTGCTTCTGATGTACACATCCAGAACCTGCAGACACACAGGAGTGGATACAACAGTGGAGAAAGTACAATACTCTCAGACTGTCACCCTGTATATCATAGAATTCAGCACTGCATGTGTTTAGTACAGTCCACATTGAGGGAGAAGTTGGTCAATCTATGTGCCACAGGACTGCTTGACCAAAGTTGACTTGGGAAAATACAATAAGAACAAAATGGACCTTAATTTTTGTTTTTCAGATTAAATCTTGAGGCCCATAAGCAACTGTTTTGGATATCCATGTGATAAGACAGCCTTGTCAACTACATGTACGCTGATCAACAAGAACACTTCAAATCTTAATCTCTTCTCTCCTTAAAACCTAGCTTTTCCAAAACTACACCATCTTTACATCTATTGAATCATCTAATCCCTACCTAATCACTGTTAACCTTCCTTCCAGAATATCACAGCACTTCTTGTTAGCTAGTCAGAGGTCTGCTAGTTTTATGCTAACTGTATCTGGCAATAAGTATGCTTCACCCTTACTAATCCAAACCTGCTAAATAATCTTTGTTTGTTAAAACTCCTCCAACAAGCAAGGCCCATGATGCAAATATACTGACTGGTTCATACAGAGTTGCTCTACACCAGTAAAAGCAAAGAACAAGGCCTAAAATAACTGCAGAAAAAAATCATTAATTTCTATCACTGGGTGAGTTTTATTCACTATGGCAACTCTTATAAGACAATAATTAAAAACAAACTAAAGGACTCGCTCATGCATTGCATAGCTTGCATGTTGTTCTACTTCCAAATTATTGCTAGTTATTTTGGTTAGTTGCCAAAATAATATTTTTGTGATCCTTCAACCAATCCCTACCCAACCATAATGGCTCCAGAAACAGTCTTCATGTGGAGAAAGCTTCTATATTTGCTACCCCCTTTGCATCAAACTTTACACAGCACAAACTCAATAAAACTCCACCAGCCTCACCCTAATATATCTACACTTAATGAAATGCAGAAACACCTTTCATCACCCTCAATCTCAACAGTAAATAGGGGTACATATAAAATACTCGAGATACTAGGACAGGTTCACACACACATACACACACTATCTATATAAGTCTACAATTCAGGGCTATTGATAAAGAACGGAAAGATGTGAGACATTTTGAAAAAAATCAGATGACTGAACCTAATTTGAAAAAGAGGATCTTCTATTGTAGATTTTTATGTACATTACTGGCTTCCCAGTTGTGTTCAGCTATATGTGAAGACTACAGTTAAATATCTAATACTCTATTCTCTTAATCTGAATAGGAATGATATTCAGTCACAGATTCTGCTCATGAGAAGATAAGAACTTAGAATTACATACTAATAAAACACTTGTCAATTACACAGTTCTCCTGCCATCAACAGTAGCAAATTAATCCACTCATTATTACACTTATTCAGAGCTAAATGAACTAAACCTTTGAGAGTGGGACACATCATATCATTGATAGCAATGTAGATATAGTTTGGTTGTCAGGTTATATTAATCACTTCAACTTTTTAATCAGAATTGAATTTCTTTGACAGACTGACCTCCAATCTAGTCTACCAGTTTTATCTTGAAATTTTGAATTGAAATATGCAGCCCCTAGTGTAAGGAGTTAGATAATGGAGAGATTTAGTAGTCAATGTACTGATAACTGCTAATGTTCTCCTAATTAAAGTACTCTAAATAGCAAAAGGAAATAAAGGTTTGTTTGTCTGCTGGTTCAGTGCCATTTGGTGAAACTATGACGTCAATTTGCAGTATTAAAAATAGAGTAGTTTGGACGTCTGCATTATTGATTGGCAGTTATTGATAAGAAAGAGAGACAGGCCTGAAAAAGAAGTGTATTTTGTTGCATGTTCATAATGCTTTCAGTTTCCAAGTGGGTTTTTTTTTTCTTTTTCCTCTCTCTTACCAACATAAATTCATATGTAGTTTGTAGCTGAACATGTCATGTACGAAGAGAACTGAAAAAATATTTGCTGAACATTGCCAGCTTGTAAAGTTGAGCATTTCTAATTAAAAAAATTACAAAAATATGAAATAAACTTAATCATTTTGTGTCTATGTAAGATGGTGAGTGGGCAGTAATGTTAGCGTCAGAAAAGTTCTTTGCAACTCTTTGCATACTGAGTTCAAATCCTGCCAAGTTCAACACTATCTTTCATCCTTTTGGGGTTGATAAAATAAGTACCAGCACTGGGGTTTATGTAATAGATTGCCCCTCCCCTTAAAATTGCTGACTTTGTGCCAAAATTAGAAAAGATTATTAATGCTAAGAGAAACACTACTCTCCAAGCAGTTTTTCCTCATTTTTATCTTTGTGAATATTAGACTACATTATCCAATGAGTCCTTTCCTAATTTAAAATAGGATCTAATTTGAAGGTTATTTGGCTGCTATTTCTAGCAGGAAAAACGACCAAGCAAATACCTCTCCTAGTTGACTTGAAGTAAATTTTGTTGTTGCTTAACTGTAGATCATCCCTGATCAAACACACTTATGATGAAAGGTGCTCCAGCCATGACCATCCATCCTCTCTATTTTGTCCAGTATATCCTTTATTCAAGAGTGTAATTTGATGGCCACTATTTCCGGCATGTTAAGAGACAATATAGAAGTTCAGCTGTTGAATCCCAAGGCTAGCCAACATATACTGATGTTACCTTCTATGAAGGTGAATACTGTTTGTAATGATTCAGAAAAGACAACACCCTTCCTCCAAAAGAATGGTTGGTGTACAAGCCACTGTGGAGTATGAATTATTTGGAAAAGGGTATGATAGATGGCGAGAGAAAGGGCTGGCAATGTTTCAGTTTCATTATAATAAGGAGGGATTTAAATAGTTCTACAATTTAAAAGTGTGTGTATATTATTGGTACAAACAGCTCCAGTGGTTAGGGTATTTGGCTAACACTAGTGAGGCCATGAATTCGATACTTGGCAGTGCACTGTGTCCTTGAGCTGGCAAAAAGGAGTTGGCACTATATTTGAAAAGGGCCAGCCTTGTCACATTCTGTGTCACATTGAATCTCCCTGAGAACTACATTAAGGGTACGTGTATCTGTGGAGTGCCCAGTCACTTGCATGTGAATTTCACAAGAAGGCCATTCCACTGATTGGATCAACTGGAACCCTCGCTGTCATAACCAACAGAATTCCAGTTGAGTTAAAAGTTGGACCCATGCTAGTTGAGCATACATGAGTATTGTAACAAGGTTTGAACCCAGTAATCCAACACAATTAACAAACAATAACTCAACTCCACCAATTAACTACAAGTTTCAATGGTAACAAATAATTTATGCTAATTTTCATATTGTATAAGATACCATCATTTTTATACAATTATTCTTTAACTACATTGAAACTACAGAAAACTGCCACTAGCTGCGAAAAAGATTTTTAATTCAGAAATGATATAATGTCTAATAGATTATTGAGTTGAACTAATGAAAGTGAAAGATGAATACTGATTGAAAAAGTAGTGTGAGCTGGTGTTGAATGTATGAAGTCACAGAAAGTGTTTAACCCTTTAAAATTTAAACTGACTGTTACAACTTGAACCTACAACTACGTGTTATGTATCGTTCAGTCTATCGTGTGTATGAGTGTATGTGTGTTTATTCTTTCTTTTATTCTTTTACTTGTTTCAGTCATTTGACTGCGGCCATGCTGGAGCACCGCCTTTAGTCGAGCAAATCGACCCCATGACTTGTTTTTTGTAAGCCTAGTACTTATTCTATCGGTCTCTTTTGCCGAACCGCTAAGTTACGGGGACATAAACACACCAGCATCGGGGGACAAACACAGAAACAAGGATACACACACACACACACACACACACACATATATATATATATATATACATGATGGTCTTCTTCCAGTTTCTGTCTACCAAATCCACCCACAAGGCTTCGGTCGGCCCGAGGCTATAGAAGACACTTGCCCAAGGTGCCATGCAGTGGGACTGAACCCATGACCATATGGTTGGTAAGCAAGCTACTTACCACAGCCACACCTATTCTGATTGGTTCTTTTCCTATCTATAAAACTTGCTGTAAATTGTTTTGCAACAATAAATGTTTTTTTAACTAAGTTAGTCTTATCTACAGCATGTGTTCTGTGTTGTTTTCATTAGGCTATAGCCTGAATTACATATTACTGGTACTTATTACCTGGCGACGAGGCTAGACATGTGTGCTATGCTGCAGTTACCAACACAACTGTGGAGTATTACTTCAGACAAACCATCCCCCGCCAAATAGAATTGCTGGAAACGTTCATTTGGGGATTATTTAGAACTACTTCCGATACTACAACCAACCATTAATTTATCAGAATGTCACAAAATAAAGTTATGCCAATTACTTGGGCAGGAAGGACAAAGACACTTTGACGCCTTGAGAATTATGGAATCTGCCACATTAACTAAAGTTATTTGGTTTACTGAATGAACTTTGGGGATCTGCTAAAAATGTGTACACAGCATGTTACTGTTTTACAAAATTAGTTCAAAAACCTGAAGAAGATTGCAATGATTCCATTGCCAGAATACAACAAGCTTTACCTGAGAGTAAATACAATCTAATTCCTCCAAAAATATTTGAAAACGAAATGGCTTTCTGGTATTCATGATGAGACTGTCCATTCTAAATTGCTTTCAGAAGAAGAATTAAAGCTTACTTGCGAAAGAGCCTGTGCTATAGTTTGTCAAAGCGAAAAACATTTCACAACAGTTTATTAAATTTTCTATACAAAAAGAGACAGATGCTGTGCAATCTATTACATCTACAAAAACTTGGCCATCTAGTCTTACAGAAAAACAGCCGTGGATTTAAACATTATTCTCCATCTGAGTGCTGGCATCAGCAAACCGTTTGTCATTTATGTGGTAAAACGGGACATCTTGTCAGAGTTTGTTGTACAAAGAACAATGAGCACAGAGCTTCATCTTCACAAAAACATTCAGTGCAAACAATAAAGACAAATCTGGAAAACCAAGACCAAGATTTTGCTTTAAATTCAGTTTTAAACACTACAGTACGACCACCTTCGTACGTTGTCGATGTGATAATTGAAGGTCAGTCAGTACGCATGGAAACTGACTCAGGTGCTTCAGTCTCTATTGTTACCACTCCTTCTGTCAGCTGTTTTCCATTTTCTACAAACTATTCAACTTTAAAAACATATACCAGGCAATAAATCCCAATAATTGGAGTTTGCAATGTAAACGTGTAACATGGTGATATCAAATGTGTTGGGCCGTGATTGGTTATGACAATTACCTGGTACATTCACCATGATTAAAACTGTGATACACCATCATTGGAACAACTGGAAAAAGAATATTGTAGTTTGACACCAAGCATGAAAAATTGAATGGATTTAAAGCTAACATAAAATTACTTTCCAACATGTCACCGCAGTTTTGTAAAGCTCAAACACTTCCATACACTTTGCAGCCAAAAGTGGAAGCTGAATAACAACGTTTACAATCGGAAGGTGTTATTGTTCCAGTTCAATACTCTGATTGGACAGCTCCCATTGTACCAGTGATGAAACCGGGTGGCTCAGTGTGCATTTGCAGAGATTATAAACTTACAGTCAACCAGTCAGCTGTTTTAGACAAGTACCCGTTACCTAAAATAGAAGATTTGTATGCAACTCTGGCGGGAAGTCAAAAGTTCACAAAAATTGATCTCAGTCATGCATATTCCCAGATTAAACTTGATGACAATTCTTGTGCTTGCACTACGATTGCTACCCATATTGGGTTGTTTTAATTTACTAGATTACCATTTGGAATTAATTCAGCCCCAGGAATGTTTCAGCGCATTATTAAAGAAGTACCATGAGCTGGTGCATACCTAGATGATTTACTAATCACCGGACGTTCCGATGATGAACCTCTTCATACATTATTCATCGTACTCAATCGTCTTCCCAAAAGTGGATTAAAGCTGAAGAACAAGTGTGAGTTTTATGTGATTGTTTATCTTGGTTACCAACTTAATAAAGATGCTTTACAAATTAGGAGTGATAAAGTGCAACCTATTTTAAATGCACCAGAACCTAAAAACAATAGGGAGTTAAGATCATTTGTAGGAATGTTATCACATATTTGAACAGTACTGACACCCTTATATTCCTTATTGCATAAAGATTCCCTTTGGGGTTGGAATATACTTGTGCATTATGATCCGCATAAACGTTTAATGTTACAATGTGATGCATCTCCATCAGGGCTAGGCGCAGCGTTCTGTCATCGAATGAATGAGAGTACTGTTCGTCCTGTAGCAAAAGCTGAAAAGAACTATTCTCAGTCGGACAAAGAAGCACTTGTAGTTTTATTTGGTGTCAAGTGATGCCATCAATATGTTTGGGGGCCGTCATTTTGAAATCTGTAATGATCATAAACCTTTGATTGCACTACTTGGAGAAGAGTGGGGTATTCAGCAAATGTGTTCCCCTGGAATGCAGGGATGGGCTTTGATGTTAAGTGATTATAGTTATCGTATGCTTTACGTTCCTGGGTCTAAGAATGTTAATGCTGATGCATTGAGTCGTTTTCCCTTGACTTCTTTGTTACACGAAATTGAACAACCAGCGGAACTGGTACACATGATGCAACATTTTAGTGACACACCTATCTGAGGACAGAATGTACTTTGACTAACAAAGATCAAATACTGTCCTGTGTCAAGCATTATCTTTGAAGAGGATGGCCGTCCCAAACAAGTTTAAGATTAAAACAGTTTTTACAACGCAAAGATGAACTGAGTTTGCATGAGGGTTGCATACTTTGGGGTCCTCATACCTTTTAAATTAAGGTAACAATTGCTTAATGAGTTGCATGATGCTCATCCAGGTATAAATTGAATGAAGGCATTATCTTGACGCTACTATCAGTGTCCAATCTGGATGCTGATATTGAGCAGATGTGCAGAAGATATGACGTTTGTCAACAACATCAGTGACAAAACAGGACCTGTACATCCCAGGAATTGGCCAGCAAAACCGTGGCAAAGGTTATACGTTGATTATTTTGGCCCTCTTAATGTATGATGTACTTATTGGTTATTGATGCACATTCGAAATGGAGAGATGTACATCCAGTGGTACATGTTACAGCAGAAGCTACGGTAACCCGACTATGCTCATCATTTTCTACATTTGGGATTCCAGAAGCAATCTGTTCAGATAATGGTACTCCTTTCCAAACATTTTTGAAAAAGAATGGGGTACATCACATAAGAACTGCACCGTATCTTCCGTCTTCAAAAGGCCTAGCAGAACGAGCTGTTCAGACAGTAAAGAATGGATCAAAACAGCAAAGTACTGGAAACCTCCAGACTAAACTGGATCATTTACTTTTTGCCTATCGCACAACCCCAACTGGTTTGACAGGAGCTTGCAAGCCAAAGGATTGCACTAGACTCCACTGTCTGATTTCGCATGGTTTTTATGGTTGGATAACTTGCTAACACTAACCACTTTACAGAGTGTACTGGATGCTTTTCATGTGGCACCAGCACCAGCAAGGTCTACTCTGGCATGGTTTTACAGCTGGATGCTCTTCCAAATGCCAACCACTTTGCCGTGTAGCCTGGGTGCTTTTCACATAGAAAACATATTTCTAAATGTTGGTTTAAAGAGTTATATTAGAGTGGGGAAACGAGAGTATGTGGTGTTCATATTTTGACCAAAAAAATTCAAGATGGAGTGAATGAAAACAATCACAGACTCTATTTGGTGAGAATTTACATCCCATCAAGATATTAAAATCAGATCAATAACAGAACAGTATTCCAAAGAATATTGATTGATAACTAAGATAAAAATTGAAAACATAGATTTTAAAAGATTTCTTTTATTCTCTGTCAAATGAAAATCTTCAGCTAGTATATTGAATTTTGTCACGTAATAAACAGCAAATAAATAAACAAAAAAAAAATAAACAAAGCAAATTATAATGAAATTGTTCAGTTTTTGGAATGCAGCATTTTCAGAAGGGAAGAATATAAAACAAGTCACTGTCAGTTCATAAAAATGAAATTAAAAGAACAAAAGTAAACAAAAAGGAATAAATGAAACAAATAAACAAAAAACAATGCTGACTTTGAATTATGATTTATACATCACTTGACATCCAGCTTTTCCTGGGATAAATAATTCCAAATGGCCTGATGCCTTCTGTAGTTCCATTATGCTGACAATATCTATGGAAATAAATAACATTAGATCAACACAACATGACTACGAGGGTGTATATGCATATACACATTCACATTTATAAACATAACTTTGTTCAATCCAAGCCAGTAAGGAAGGTGGATGTTAAATGATGATGATGAACATACATACAAAATTTATATCTGTTATTTCTTTCAGTCACTGGGCTACATCCATGCTGGAACTCTGCCTTAAAGGTTTTTAAGTGAACAAATCTATCACAAGAATTATTTATTTTTTCAAGTCTGGTACTTATTTTGTCAGTTTCTTTTATTACCAAACTGCTAAGTTATGGGGACATAAATAAACCAACACTTGTCAGGTGGTGGTGGTCGTGGTGGGCAAATACACAAACATATATATGATGAGCTTCTTTCAGTTTCTGTCAATCAAATCCATTAACAAAGCTTTGTTTGACCCAGGGCTATAGCTGAAGACACTTGCCCAAGGCGTCATGCAGCAGGATTGAACTCAAAATCATGTGGTTGACAAGCAAACATCTTACCACTCAGCCACACCTATATACTTTATATATATACGAGGGGCGTTGTTTGATCTAGCTGAAATTTTGCGTGTGCTATTATTTATATCTCTATAGAGTAGGTGGAAAATTACAGCTCTGAACTAATTGGGGTTTCTGATTTACAGGTGTTTGAACTGAGTCAAGTGTGAAATGGAGCCTGTTGAGTGTCGAGCAGTGATCCGGTTTTTGTATTTGAAAGGACGCACACCACAGGAGACTTTTCATGAAATGAAAGTAACTTATAATGATGATGCCCCATCATATGACCTTGTAAAACGCTGGCATCGTGAATTCAAACATGGTCGGAACTCGATGGAAACAGCTCCCAGATCTGGTCGCCCCCCCTTCTGCAATTGTTGAGGCATCTGTCCGTCAAGTTGAGGCTGCCATTTTGGAAGATCGACGCATAACTATTCGCCAAATAGCCCACGAGGTAAGATTAGTATCAGGTCTGTGGAAACTATCATTCATGACCATTTGCATATGCAAAAGGTGTCTGCCAGATGGATTCCCAGGTTGCTCACACCTTTCCAGAAGCAAGAACGCGTGGAGTGCTCGAGGATGAATTTGGAGATGTGCCAAGAAGATGAGTCAAAATTTTTCAAAAGACACAGGATGAAACCTGGGTCCATCACTATGATCCAGAGACCAAAGCCCAGTCAATGCAGTGGAAAAACCGTGACTCACCTCCTCCAAAGAAGGCAAGGGTGCAGCCCTCCGCTGGCAAGGTCATGCTCACAGTCTTCTGGGACCAGGACGGAGTATTGATAACAGATTTCCTGGAAAAGGGTACCACAATTACAGGAGCCTATTATGCTTCACTTTTGAGGAAATTAAGAGAAACTATCAAAATCAAGAGGCAGGGCAAGATCAGCAAAGACATCATCCTCCTGCAGGGCAAGATCTGCAAAGACATCGTCCTCCTGCAGGACAACGCTCCGGTCCACAACTCGCTTGTCGCTAGATCAGAAGCACAGGCGTGCGGCTATGAACTCCTCCCCCATCCCCCTACTCTCCTGACCTTGCACCCTCTGATTTTCACCTCTTTCCAGCCATGAAGTTGTTTTTGAAAGGAAAGCGTTTCTCAGATGATGCAGCCTTGATTTCTGAAGTCACGTCGTGGTTGGAGGACCAAGCTGGGTCTTCTAAAAAAAACGGTCTCCAGAGCTGCATCAAACGATGGGAGAAATGCGTAACTCTGGGTGGTTCCTATGTAGAGAAAGACTAATAACTGTGCAAAGTTTCGTTGCTCTACTGCTATGGGAAGTGGGTCAGGGGCATTACTTATTGAACGCCCCTCGTATATATATATATATAGTATAGTATAGTAGTGAAGGCACATGGCTCGGTGGTTAGAAGTAGTGAGTTTGATTCCTGGACCAGCAGTGTGTTGTGGTCTTGAGCAAGATACTTTATTTCATGTCGCTCCAGTTCACTTAGTTGTAGAAATAAGTTACAACATCAGTGGTACCAAGCTGTATTGGCCTTTGTCTTTTCCTTGGATAACATCAGTGATATGGAGAGAAGAGGCTGGTATACATGGACGACTGCTGGTCTTCCATAAACAACTCTGCCAGGACTTGTGCCTCAGAGGGTAATTTTCTAGGAGCAATCCCGTGGTCATTCATGGCTGAAAGAGGTTTTACCTTTTATAGTAATGAATTTAGTGTGCAGAGGACAGTACATGGCTGGGGAAAGCTAAGGAGAAATGAAAGTATCATCTGCATAAAAGTAGGTATTGTTGGCTGTAATGGCAGGTAAGTCATTTATGAATAGAAAGAAGAGAATCAGGACAAAACCAAATCGTGGTGGATGCCAGAGTTGATAGAATGAGGAAGAAAAAAGTTCCATTATTGTCACACATACCAATAGTATAATCTGACAGGAAGCTACCAACCCAAGAGATGAGACATAAGTGCAGTTCCAGAAAGGAGATTTACATGCATCCAAGACACAAACAAAAGTTTTGCAATGACAACATTGCTTTCATTAAATTTCTTCAAAGTAAGAAACAGATCATAGTAGAGAAAAATTTTTAAATTTAAAAAAACCCCAGAAAACTATAGAGGGAAACTGAGAGTCTGAAGTGTTGTTACAATATCGGAATTCTCAAAACACTACACAATTCTTCATGCCTGATTGATTTGCAGTCAGTTGTCATGACTACGACCGTTCCTGTCTTTGGCATGACTTGATAAGCTTTCTCCATACTGATCATTTATTATGATCAATTCCTTTCCACTTCAGATTCCGTTTTTTTGCAATATCTTTGAATCTCAGTCTAGCTCTTCCATGGTTTCTTTTTCCCTTGGATAGTTGGAAGTAGAGGATTTGTCTGGGGAATCTGCTATTGTCTATCCTCTGTATGTGACCCAACCAACATAAATTTTTATCAATTTCTGTTGTAACTATGTTCTACTATTCACAACTGCAGTTCATATCATAACTGCGTGGTACTATCACGCTTCACTAAATTGTCAACAATTTCACCGTCTTACATTACACTGAAAAATAATACAATATCTTACGTTGTAAGGTCTTGGGATATCTTTTAATTCTACTTAATATAAAACAACATTTAATTTTTAGTCAATTTAAATTTTGGAGTTTCTTCCCTCACTGTTTTTTGTTTTCAAAAGAATTCTTATTAACACTGATGACTTTTCTTATCATAACAAGAATAATTACAACTGTTTAAAAATATTTCTGGTTTATTACGTTACTATATTACTCCTCAAAAATTTTATAAAATAAAACCAGGTTTCAAAATAACATAAATCACAGCCATAAAATCATGACACATACTAGAATATTTGAAAGAAACAACCATCCTTACCATTTGTTTTCTCACTGGACTTAGATTGAAATGATGCTTGTGAATGTGAACATGCCATAGGCTGCTGTTGTCTAGATTTTATACATGTTTCTTCATCATTCTGTGATAGAACATAAGGAAAAACAGTAAATGAAAGTCCAAAGGCTGAATAAGCAAATCTACATACAATAATAGTGTCAAGTTTTAGTACAAAGCCAGCAATTTTAGGGGAGGGAGTAAGTCTATTACATTGACCCCAGTACTAAATTGGTACTTATTTTATCGACCCTGAAAGGTTGAAAGGCAAAGTTAACCTCTGCAGAATTTGAACCCAGAACATAGAGACAGAAGAAATTCTGCTAAGCATTTTGTCCAGCAAGGTAACAATTCTGCCAGCTCACTGCCTTTGTAAGTGTACAATATTAGAAACTCATAGAAATATCAATTCAAACTTTTAGTACCTAAGCCAAAGCAGACACTGGGCTATGATGCAGGTGTTGGGCCCCTTGGATCCCATCAACCCATCCAACCAATGCCAGCATGGAACATGGGCACTAAATCATTATCATTGTTGCTGCCACCACCATCATCTGTACTACAATATTTTATAAAAAAAGAAAGCATAGTTTTTATAGCTAGAAGCATTGTTAGCGAGAGTAATATTTTAGAGTAATTAGCTCACTGTTGTAGTCTGTGTGTATCACTGCATGGTTAAGAAGTTTGCTTTGCAACCTCATGGACTCGGATAGAATCCCTTGGCAAATGATGACTTACAATACAGCCTTGGGTTGACCAATGACTTGTGAGTGGAGTTTTGTTTGGAAATTGAAAGGAAGACTGGGTGGAGGTGTATCCTTTGTCGATGCACATTGGATGCCTCAGTGATGTTGAACATATCAATGAGAAAACTGAATAAAATAAAAGTGTTTTCTGAATCAAATCCTTTGTTAACATTTGTCCTACACCAACTTACAAAGTACAATTCTATATTTCTGAGATGAAATCAAAATCAAAATTGTAATCGATCAACATCAATGGAATTTGTAGCTGTGATACCAGTGCTGGTGGCACGTAAGAGAACCATCCGAACGTGGCCGTAGCCAGCGCCACCCTGACTGGCCTCCGTGCCGGTGGCACGTAAAAAGCACCATCCGATCGTGGCCGTTGCCAGCCTCGTCTGGTCTCTGTGCCGGTGGTACGTAAAAAGCACCATCTGATCGTGGCCGTTTGCCAGCCTCGTCTGGCACGTAAAAAGCACCCACTACACTCACGGAGTGATTGGCGTTAGGAAGGGCATCCAGCTGTAGAAACACTGCCAGATCAGACTGGAGCCTGGTGCAACCTTCTAGCTTCCGAGACCCCAGCTGAACCGTCCAACCCATGCTATCATGGAAAACAGATAGTTAAACGATGATGATGATGAATTTTATACTATGTACATTGTTTGCATTGGTTGGATGGGGGTCCTCATCTTGATAGTTGCCTTCATGTTTCAGCTGTTGTACAGTTCAACCTTCTTGAACTTGGCTTGATGGGTTCTCTCAAGTACAGTACAATGCCAAAGATCTCGGTCACCAGTCATAGCCTCTGTGAGGCTCAAAGCCCAAAGATCATGCTTCATCACCTTTTCCCATGTCTTAATGGGTCTACCTCTACCACAGTTAGAGATCACAGCTGTCCTTGTCCATACATATCACATGACCATACCAGTGCAGTCTCTTGCACACCACATCTGATGCCTTTTTTCTCTTAAGATGCTTACACTCTGTCGAACATACACACTGACATTGCACATCCAGTGAATCATATCAGCTTCATTTCTTTCAAGTCTATGCATCTCCTCGGCTGTCACAGCCCATGTTTCACTGCCAGGCAGTGAAAGGCCCTTTGATTCTAGACCTTGCTTCCATACCTAGGACTTCTTGTACCCAGAATTCTTTGATGTACCCATTGCCTACCCTCACCTTACCAGTAGCGACCTTGTACAGGGCTTGTATGGTTCTCACCAACCACTTGTCTATCCCTAGTTTCTGCATTGACCACTAGATGAGGGATTGGGGGGACCCTGTCAAAAACTTTCTCCATGTCAACAAAAGCCAAGTACAGACATTTATCTTTGTCTCTGTATTTCTCTTGCCTTACCAGAAATATAGCATCAGTGGTGCTTCTACCTGGAACAAAACCAAACTGCATCTCATCTAGACTAACTTTCTCCCTAATTAGTTGGGTTATTACTCACTCTGTAACTTCCATCACCTGATCCAACAACTTGATACCTCTGAAATTATTTCTAAGGCATCACCTTTACCTTTGTAGCAGTCGATTATGGTGCTGCTACACCAGTCATTGGGTTTGGCTCCTTCATGAACCACCCGATTTATAATACGAGTGACTAGACCATAACCCATACTGTCAGATATTTTAAGCATCTCAGCAGTGATTCTCGATGGGCTGGGGGCTTTCATTGTCTTCATATCCTTAATTGCTTTAACTACCAGGGTACTGTCGATTCAGGTAGCTGGTCCCTCAACTGGGTCAATATTTGCAGACTTTCTCTCTCCCATGCATTCTCCATGTTCAGCAGTCTTTCATAATGGCACCTCCAAGCCTCTTTCTTTGCAGAATCATTAAAAGCAAGTGCACCATGCAGACACATTTCTCTCCTATGATATCACAATGTTCTCTCACACACTGTCTTGCTATCCAAAATACTTCAATTCTTTGATCCTCATGATACTGAACATAGGCAAACTTCTTTTCTGCTTCTCCCTTAGCTAGATATACTTGTCTCCTAGCTTCCCTTCTGGCTATCTGATACAGTTCCCTGCTGCCCCCACTCTTCCAGGCCTGTTTCTTTCCTCTAATGGCCCTGTCGAACAGTATTGTTCAACCACCAGTTACCCTAGGTCTGGAAGTAACTTTGCACCAGCCACAGATTTGGTCTGTGGCACTCAGCAAGCTGTCTTGCAGGAATTCCCAGTTGCCTTCTATGTTACAAGTTTGTAGCTCCTCCCTCTCATCAAATTTCTCAATTAGGATGTCCCTAAATCTCTGACCATATGAAGGGTCCTTAAGCTTCCAAATCCTTCTTTTCCAGATTGGTCTACTTCTTGGCATCCCTCTGGTCTGGAGTATAAGTTAAAACAATTGAGATGATATTTTTGAATTGGGTAAAATGAGTAAAATCACATCTGAGAAGAGACCATATGAGCAATCCAATCTTAGAATATGTACTTCTGATGCTTGTACAACATTTATGTGGATAGGCAGACTTGTTAGAGCACTGGACAAAACAATTTTCAATGCTTCATAACACTTCTAACAATAAGAGTTCAAATCCCACCCTGGCTAACTTTGTCTTTTGTCTTGTTGGAAGTTGATAAAATAAAGTCCTAGTCAAACTAACTGGAGTTAATTTGTATTCCTGAAAAAGTAGAATGATAGGAGAGTTTATAAAGCTGAAGATTTTCTAAGAACAAGAAAGTTGTGAACTTATGTTCCTCCACAGACACTTAGAGTAAAAAAGTTTCAAATGGATTAATTCATAAAATTTTATAATTAACCCTTTAGCATTTAAACTGGCCACATCCAGACAAAATAGTCAACCTGTTTTATACTCAAACTGGCCAGATCTTGCCTTTCACACCTTCCCTATATTGTCATTCAAAAAATAAACATCCACATCATCAAACTCTTGAAGCTACAAGATAATCCATGATTAATCCAAGACAATGTGTTTAAATAAGCATTAGATTTAACTGAATAATCTGAACGCTAAAGGGTGAAAGGAATATTGTACCTTGCTTTGACTCTTCATATTTATCGGCTGATTGTTCTCTTCAACTTCTTCAGTATCATCACTGTAATTTTTGTCATCTCCTCCTCCTCCTTCTTCTTCATGAATTGATTTCATCTTATTTTGACAATAGTCATTATTTTCAGTATGTTTTATCAAGGAATGACAGCTACTGCTGGTTTTCGGATTCAGAAAGACTAAAAAGCATGCAAAAATTTTACTAACATACAGAAACTGGCTCAAGAGAAAAATGTGGAGAGGGAGGGAAAGAGGAAGAGAGAGAGAGAGATTAATGATTCAGAATGAAAGCTACAAATATTGCCCAACATAATACCGATTCCAACTGATATGACTTGAGTGTATTATTTGAGATCCTCTTCCAGTTATCCTTTTACACAATGTCATATTACTTGTCCAAAGGTCATTGTTTTATATGCCTCTATCACTAAATTCTGTCTTTGGCAAAACACACTGACCTCTCAGTAAAAGTTCACCAAGTCCAATTAAATGTAACTGCATACAATAGGTGGAGTACAAAAAGATCTGCTCATACTAACTATAACAGATACAGGGTTTCTTCTAAAATTACTGCAATGGGTGGTCTGCTTATTCTTTGAACTAGCAAACCATGAATTACCTCCATGCTTGCTCAACCAACACATCATCCTCTTCTCATGTTAAATGTGTGGCTCAACTACCAAACTTCACACAAACACTTCTCCCAATCATTCTTCCAAGAAATACAGACTTCTGGAAGGAGTTCCACTGGTAACCTGATTATGGTAGGAGGGTATTGGAAGGGTTATAGATACCATTATTCTTCTCCCTTGACTAAATAGTGAATAAAAAACATATGTAGTATTCAGAACTGATGAGATTTTAGTAGCTTGTATTGTTGAATTAAAATCTTTTCCAAGAGCTAAATAAATTATAGATCAGTATTCCTATCTATCATGATAAATATAATAGAGTCATGCTGGAGCAGGAACTAATAATGGCCTCAATTTCAGGGAAGGGGCTAAATTGGTTACATTGACCCTAGTGATCAACTGGTGCCTATTTTATTGACCCTGAAAAGATGAAAAGCAAAGTCCAACCTTGGTGGAATTTGGACTCAGAACATGCAGACAGGCAAAAGGTTGCTAAACATTTTGCTTGGCTTGCTGACAATTCTGCCAGCTTGCTGCCTTAAAGAGCAGGAATAATAATAACATAGATTTAAATGAGTAAACAAGTCAAGCATAGAGTATAATTAAAAGCACCCAAGCACATTAACAAAGCTGGCAGAAATCATATAGAACAGAGATGAATGGAAGGTTACAGATCTAAAATGATGATGCTCATGTTGGAAAATGTCTTTACAACAATTTAACAATGATGTGATGATTGAGATGAGATCCAGAACCCCTGGGATTCATAAAATAAAACTGTTTAATACTTGACACATGTATAATGTAGATAAATCTAAAGTCCTTAACTGTGAAGATGGCAGACAATGTGGAAGCAACCTAGTGTTCTTTTACGTAAACAGAGAAATAATTGAGAATCCTCTCACACTCACAGATTGGTTTCAAGGATGATTGTCCTCTCAGCAGAGAAGATGCATCCTTATTATTTAAGAGGACCATTTATCTAAATCACCACAAATAGCAATAACTTATCAGGATATAGCATTGACAAGTCTTCCTGATTTGCATTCTAGTTGCTCAAGTAATCAATAAAATTTTATATAGGCATAGGAGTGGCTGTGTGATAAGTAGCTTGCTTATGAACCACATGGTTCCAGTGTGTGTGTGTGTATATATACAAGTATGTGTGTCTTTGTCCCCCCAACATCACTTGACAACTGATGCTGGTGTGTTTATGCCTCCATCACTTAGTGGTTCGGTAAAAGACACCAACAGAATAAGTACTTGCTTACAAAGAATAAGTCCTGGAGTCGATTTCCTTGACTAAAGGCAGTGCTCCAGCATGTCCACAGTCAAATGACTGAAACAAGTAAAGAGTATATATATAACAGGTATGAGTTTTTATATACCGTAAATCCTCGAGTATAATCTGCATTTTTTCCCAAAAATTTAAAGGTCAAAATCCCTAGTCAGTAATATATACGAGGTTAGAAATGAAAAATATTTTCTAAGCAATGTCTGAGTCTCTATTTGCTGTCCAGCAATGTTTATTCAGACGCATTTTGTGATGTCTGGCACGAAAATATCTTAAGCTATACCTGAAGGCAATGAAGTCATAAAAGAATCATTCATAAGTTGCAGTAAGCAACATTTATTAAAATAAAAGTATTCAGAACACAAAATAACATGTAACAAAAACAATTTGCAAACATATTTACATTCCCATATAACAGTTAAGAACATCACCATTATTGTATTACGCATGTGCGGAAGTGTTTCTTCGACTAGGTCCTGCTGGTTTAATTACGCATGGCTCAAGTTAGAGAAGGGGTGTGTATTATACACAAGATTTAGGTTTTTCAGAGGTACAGCCTCCTAAAAATCCCGTGTATTATACTCAAGGGCGGACTATGCTCGAGGATTTACAGTATATATATATATATATATATATATCTATATATATATAAAACTGGTATGAGTTAGCTCCCTTGTTACCCTAAGTTAGAGTTACCTTCCCTTCATTTACACTGCCAGTGACTAAAACACACTATTGAATAAAACCAATTTAATACACACGTGCGAAAAATGTGCTTAGTCAAACTCGGAACACCACACCAAAATAATATTCACCCTGCTCTCATTGCCCAATGAAACCTCTCCCCAGCGAAATCACCAGCTCAAGAACAAAATTTAATGTAAGACTTACTAACTTTGCCTCTATTACCATCACATATGTATCAATTATTTTCACATCCTAACTGATGTATCAATCTATTTTACACAAATAAAATCTGAAGAAATTTATTAAAACTAATAGATCAAAACGATCGTAAATGCTACCTTTATCATTGCTTGCTTCCTTCTTTGTTATCTAATTAAATTAAATGTATACCAGCAAAAACGACGAGTCTCCCCTTGTTATTACATCCATTTTCTTCTCGTATATAACCTAAACTATGGTCTACCAACCGAACCACCTGCTAGTGTACAACTTTACAAAAGACTGTACCTACCCAGGTAATAACCAGGAGCGACTTTGGATTTAATTATCCCTTAGAGGTATTAAACTCCTCTAACTGATACCTACACAATATATATATATATATATATATATATACACACACATAAATAGGATAAAGTCATTATTTAATGATTTATAAGTGGCCAGCATACTAAAATACCATAATGGTTAATTAATATTAAAATAACAATAAGGGCATTGAATAATTACAATGCCAATCTGTTAGAAGTAGACCCCAAATGGTCTAGGAACCACTTAGATTATTACTCCATTACCACAAGACTGTAAGCAAGGAAAACAGACAGCGAGGATTTATAAAATAATTTGGATAGTACCGTATCTATAGATTTTGCGGTTTGAGTAATTAAAAATTT
The DNA here is from genome assembly GCF_006345805.1 of Octopus sinensis. Taxonomy (NCBI): domain Eukaryota; kingdom Metazoa; phylum Mollusca; class Cephalopoda; order Octopoda; family Octopodidae; genus Octopus; species Octopus sinensis. The sequence continues at coordinate 44,550,969 of NC_043012.1, forward strand.
TTTCCGCTCATCAGTAGCACAGACCAAATGTAAATAAATGAGAAATACATATACATACCACATAAGCACAAGTATTATATGTGCATTTTGCATGTATTCATGAATTTAAAATCCAAGCATCTAGTTCAACCAGAATAGTTCTGCAGTAAATATGTTATAGGAGTGAACTGATATATATTTTTATACATAATTAGGATAAAGTCATTATTTAATGATTTATTAGTGGCCAGCATAGTAAAATACCATAATGGTATTGTAATCTTATATATATATATATATATATATATATATATATATATACCGTTATATTTCGGGATGGTCACTTTTTTGGGGGCCAAATAAACACACACATGCATTATCATATATACTTGAGTAATAATCAATCTTATGTAAAAGTCAACCCCCCTATTTTTGGCCAAAAATTTTGGAATTTTCCATAGATTCCATATAAAAGTTGACCCTAGTATTTCATGAACAACAGGACAACATTTGTGGGTCAAGGTACCGTATTATCTTGTTATAACACTGTTACAAAATTGTGTGGCTACCTTGCTGTAGCCTGCTCTATAGGTGGAATGCTTGGTGCTTATAGTAAAACACTCTTTAATAGTGAGCACTACACATCTAAAATGTATGCACAGGTTATGCTGGAACCCTGCATACATCTGCAAGTACAATAAACACATGTAACACATACTCGTTGTTTACATGGTGAGAAACATGTTTCACAGACAGCACTATTGGCGAACACTGGCAAATGCCACTGTCTGAATTCATACTTTGGTAAGCCTAAAAACATTCAATTACCATAAAAACCCATGTAATTTATGCATTTTTTCCGCAAATGTAAAGATAAACTATAGGGGTTGCACAAATTACATGAGTAGATCATTTCCAGAATTTGTTTTGAAATTTTTTTGGTTGGAAAATGACATACAAAACGTAAACATTCATACCAGAAGTTGACTTATTTAATATCAGAATAAGTTTTTACAGAAAAAATAATGGCTTAAATAGCAATAATGAAGTTGACTTTTATTTATGCTGGACGGTATAATGCTTACTTTTTTCTGTATAAATTTACTAAAACCACAAAATGGTTAACTACTTTTTGAAGTCTGGTGTTCATACCGGTAAACACGGTCCAGGTCATATTTTACATTGCTTGGAGTTTCTACCTATCACAATGGAGCACCACCGACATGTGTAGTGTTATGGATATTCCTGACTTAAAAAAATGTAATGATATGGATAATCTTGATTGTATGTTTTTATTTTTGTCTGTTTATTCCTAGGCACAGTTTTAAGTTTGTTGTACTGTTTACTCCAATTTCAAACATCGGCTTCATTAACACTGAAATGACTTTCAGCAGTTCTACTGCCACATTCAATTGCATATTCAACATATTTAATTTCTCCTTCACAGTAAACAGTTCATAAGTTCTGCCCATACTGACAATAATAGTAATGACAAATTAAATTTGCTTGACATTTTATAAATGTGAAAGGGATTAAAATTTCGATACTCCGTATCAAAGGTTCCAACAAGAATAGGCAGAAAAGAATTCTGTTTACATAATCAGCTTGATCAGTCACCTTCCTCTGTTGGTTGAGTAAAGTGTCATCCAAGCTGCTGTTTATTGGTAATTATACTTAATTTGCAACACCTGCTTCTTATCAATAGCTTTTCCTGTGATCGTGGTTTGAGAAAACATACAGTAGTATGCTAAAGATCAGACATAATCTCTTGTGGGCAAGAAATGTAAAATAAAGTTTATTATAAACAACACAAACACTTTGTAATTTAATAGCTTTCAATGTGATACCCGTTTAAGCAGAAATTATTTTTATTTCATGAAAATTTAATAAAATCTAATCAGAAGTAAGTGAAATTATGCTAAATACAACTAAATTGAAAGCTTTTTTCCCCTGACTATATCAGCAATTCTGAAAACTTTTAGGTGTGAATCTTGCATAAGTAGAAGCTTTTCCTGAAAATCACCTGCGTAAATTACACAGGTGCACAAATTACATGGGTTTTTACAGTAATCACTAGATCAATGGTTTCCATGCAACCTTTATATTTTACTAGGACGTGTTTTGTTGCATAGAACTGGTAATATTACTGTAATTCATTGTGATTTTGTTTTTATTCGCTTAGAGACGAGTTGGGCTTCTGCCACTGATACGGTACTTCGGATTCTAGCTTGAATTTCAGCCCCTCAAAAGTAGTATCCATTTATAGTCAACCCCATAAATTTGACATTAAAAAATGGTCTAAAAAATTCGACTTTTACATGAGTATATATGGTATAAATTCTTCACTTCAGTTTTATTATTGTTCTTATTTTAGTGTCCTTTGTTTGAAATCTGTTGTCACAAAGATTTGAAATGAAGAATGAATATATAGTGTGTGTTTATTTGACAGAAAAACAATATCTGTTTCAATACATAATTTCTCATCAGGAATCTTTCAAAACAAATACATAAACGTAATATATATATATATATATATATATATATATATACACATACACAAACAGATATGCAGGAAGTAAATAAACACCTTTAATTTTCAAACTTTCTGATCTAAGCGTCTTAATATGTTTTCAGTGAAGTAGAATTTACAATGTAATAATTCTTTTTCATCCCAAGTGCCATTATATTAAACATTGGCAAAGCGTAACCATGCCAAGTACAAAAAATTCAGCAGAACTCTCAGATTTTCAAATTGGTCATATTGTTGGGCAATCTGAGGCTGGTCTTTGCCAGCAAAAAATTGCTGAAAATCTTCAGAGTCCTCTTGCTATTGTTAATAGAATTATAGTGCAATTCAAAAGCCAAAGAAAAGAATCAACTGATTCTCATCCCAGCCAACCTAGGCCCTCGGAAAGCTTTGCTGTTTGAAGAGAATTGTGGAAAACGAACCCCGTTCAAAGGCTTCTGACATTGCAAAATAGCTAGAAGTTAGTCTAAGAATGTGCGTTATATATCTGCATAAGCTTGGGTATTATGGATGAGCAGCTAGAAGCAAACCTCTCCTTCAACCAATTAATATTATGAAAAGAATGAAATGGATTAAGGAGATGTCAGAAAAATCCAATTCATTTTGGGATAGAGTGATTTTCTCAGATGAATCCAGATTTGCATTATTATCAGACAGTGGACGTGTTTGGGTCTGGAGGCTTCTCAATCAAGAACTTGATTTGAAACGACTCCAACCAACTATGAAATATGGTGGTATCTCTGTAATGTTATGGCGAACTCTCACCTGCAATGGTCGCTCTGAGCTGATCGAATGTGTTGGAAAAATAAACTCTGAAAATACATCGAAATACTTAATCAATGATTACTTCCGATGTATTCACACGATAACATAACGAAAAATGAGTTTTTATTCATGAAAGATGGGACTCCATGCTACACAGCAAAAAGGAATTAAAAATGGCTGACTGAAAATGGGATGAAAAAGCTTCCTTGGCTGAACCAATCTCCTGACATGAACCCAATCAAAAATCTTTGGAACATACTAGATAGAGCTATACGGAAAACTCGACAGAAACCTAAATCTAAAGATGAATTGTTTTGATTGTTGCATGAAAAGTGGGCAGAAATTCCACAAGAGACAATCACAAAGCTCATCAGTTCAAAGCCAAAAAGAGTTTCTGAATTAAAAACTGCAAAGGGAATGTCAACTAAATACTAAAGTATGTAGTCCTACCTATCAATTACATTTCAATTCTTCGCTTTGCGTATTAAATAAAATATTTTGTAAATTAAAGGTGTCTATTTACTTCCTGCATGTCTGTGTGTGTGTGTATATATATCTTTCTGTTGAAGAGCGTAGGCTCGAAACATAAAAGACTTTTTCTATTCCTGAGCGCTATACTAATACATTTGTTTGTTTGTACTCCACCTGCCTTCGTCTTTTGTTTATTTTCGTAAACTTTCCCTTATATATATATATAATATATATATATATATAATATATATATATATATATATACATATAGGTGTGTCTGTGTGTGTGTGTGTGGGGGGGGTAAGGGTATACCACAATCCAGTTGTCAACCCTATCCTGTTTATCATAACCTTCCAAACAATAACAAATGAATTAAAGCCCAGCTTCTACAGGGAACTTCTGTATACTTATGGCTTAGCTGTTTACAAACAAAATCTATAGAGAAACTGAAGCAGAAATTTCAGTAAGTTGGGAGGAAGAGAGAATGCTTATAGTATCTAGGATATGGTTGTGCTTCATTTATACGAAAGAAGTCAGTAGAAATTGTATAAGGTGAACCCAGTGTAATAGGAGGCGTGGTGAGATCATAGGCAAGCTATCAAAGAAGGCAGACATTGTATGCAGCAGTTGCACGAAGGTAATAAGCACTATGAGCACTCAGGTAATACATTCCTACAAATGTCCAGATGGTTCTCTCGAAGCACTTGATAGATAACGAGGTAACGCAATTAGCAATGGAGGGGTAGTGTTGCAAAAATGTGGTAACCAGAATCAGAACAGGTTGGACAAAATCTTGGAATCTGATATCTCTACTAGCAACAAAAGGTTTCTTACTCAAAGTCAAGAGTAGATTGCATGATGCTTATGTGCAACTGCATGGCAATGAGATACAGGCCTTGAGTGTAGAAGATATGTGAAGCTTTGCTGGCTGTACCATGTTAGTGAAGATGAACAGCAAGAACTGAGAGGCAAACTGAGTATAAGAGGAATCAGAATTAGTGTGCAAGACTGTGCGAAGACTGAGCTGATATGAGCACATGATGTGAAAAGAGGATGACAGCTGTATAAGCAAGTGCCAAGCACTGAAAGAGGAAGACCAAAGACATGGGACAAAGTGGAGAAAGATGATCTCAAAAAAGTAGATCCGATGAAGGAAATGACAGAGGATTGTGTTGAATAGGGTACATAATGCTAGAGGAGACCCAGTCTCCCACACTGGCCGTCAAAATACTTGTTAACATAATGGGATCATGTAAATGTCCTCATCGCTTACTGCTGCCTGTTTAAAAAGTCAAGGGAATTATGCAAAAATTCGTTATTATTAGTTGTGTTTATGAATTTTATCTTTGAGAAACTCAGACAAACTCTCATTGACTTGAATGTATTTAGCAGAGTTG
>NC_043012.1:44563607-44568607 GCF_006345805.1 Octopus sinensis
CCAGCTCTGAGTTTGATGCTCAAGAAAAATGGAAGAGTCATTGATGTTTCGAGCGTATGCTCTTCTACAGAAGGAAATAAGAGAAAATAGAAGGAGAGAGGGGAAATAAAAAATAAAAGGTAAAAAATGTGACTGGATTAATGGTTGCACATGTTGAATTATATATATATACATACATATACATAGGAATCTACAAATGAATGACATTACTTGCATGCTGATGATTATGTAATGTCAAGACAAGTTCACACAGATACAAACACATATATTAGAGCCATTGTTGTTTTATCTCCAGTCAACTCTCATCGGTTATGAGGCGGTATCAAAAAGTTCCCTGGCTAGTTATGTTTAATAAAAAAATAACTTATTTACTTATGTTTTAACAGCATCTCCTTCGAAATAGTCACCTTGTGCAGCAATACACCAGTCCCAGTATTCCTGGAATTTTGTTTTCATAAGTGAGTGAAGGACGCTCTTGATTTCAACAATGGTGTTAAAATGGTGACCTTTGAGCTGCATTTAAAATTTTGGGGTAGGGATGGAAGTCCGCAGGTGTTAAATCTGGTGTGGAAGCGATACCGCGTTGATTTTGACAAGAAACTCACAAGAGAGGGGAGTTTGGTAGCAGAGTGCATTGTTGTCATGAAGAATCCAATTCTTCACACTCCACAGATCCAGTTGTTGCTGTATGTCCCCCCTCAAACACTTCTAAATGTCTCTGCTTCTCCTCCAACGATCCTCAGGCACAAAGCTGATGAATTTTCTCTATATTTCCAGGAGTGATACTTGTGGCAGGTTTTCTAGGGACTTTCTTTTGCTTTTGAAGCACCCATGCCATTCAAAACATGGCATACAACCCATTATCTCATTGCTGTAAGCTTACCAATGCATGCTGAAAGTCTCTATAGCAGACTTCTCAAGTTTAATGCAAAATTTTACATTGGTCTTGGTTCCAACTTCCTGTCCTTGACAAAATTGCAGACAAAGCATAAACATGATCACAAAAACACAAATTTCACAACTTGCAAAGTAAACAGAGATGTCACTCGGCAACTGCCTCTGTTTTGACTTCATTGCTATCGCTGGATGCCCTTCCAAACATCACTCACTTCAGAGAGTACTGGATGCCTTTTACATGTTACTAGCACAAGTTCTGTTTCATGTATATATTAAAACCTTTGTTGGTGTAATGGTTTTTACTCTCTCCTACCTTTCTAAATTTCTCTCTATGTGACTGAAACCACTTTTTGCATTATGTGTTGTTGTTATTTTATCATTTTTATTTTCCCACTCATAAAAACCTTAGAATACAGGGAAATCTAGAGAAAGCAAAATGAAACCATTGTTTGAAACCTGACAGTTTTCAAAGCAGGTTACTTAATATAAATGCTTTAAATACCTCAACTTACTTGGCAGTATCAGGTGATGTGACATCAGAACTGAACAAAAAGTCTGCAATTTCAACTGGATGTGTCATACCTCCAAGAGCAACTAGAAAGGAATTAACAGAAATACTGTTAATACAAAGCCTGTGCATGATCATGAGTCTAGTGGAATGGCATGGGATAATCTTAAAGAAGGGTTACCTTGTGTGAATGTGGTGTGGAGTTGGATGCAAAGTGAGCCGTGAATGTGAAGAATAGGAAGTGATTAGTGAAGGAAAAGTTAGTCTCTCCACCTTATCGCCTGTGTTGTGATTAAAACCCTCTTGGCTCCACATTAACCACTAAGCTCATCTATTCCTCCTTAGAAAATTGATCCTCTCAAATCTCTTTGCTCATATATTTCCTGTAGGCGTTGAACTGCAACAGTTTAAATGCAACATTAACAGCATCAAGCTCAGTGATCTTGCAGGGCCTGCAAAAACCATGAGCACTGCCTCCTTCTACATGACATTTGTTGAAAAAAAAAATGCAATAAAAAGAATAACAATATATAGATACAATATTCCAGCAAAGTTAATGGCTCAGCTTTCTATGTTCAAATCACACTCAATGGAAATGTTTATTCTCCCATAGATGATCAAATAACTGCTTGTAATAAACAGAGAACAAACAGCCTCAATACTCAACCAACAAATAATTATATACCATAAAATACATCTTTATTAGTATACTACTTACCCCACAATCCTGTTGTTATAGGCCGTACACTTGATGAGAACCATGCACTCAGGCCAGAAAATATCTTCGCACCTCGTCCTACTCTTTTATTCATATCTTCTTGTTCTTCAGCCATTAGTGAATTAATAGGCAAAATAGTTGCCAGTGAGTATTAAGAACAAACCTGTAATAAAGGGGCAAATTAATCTACAAAATTATTCATTAAGTATTACAATATGACTGCAATAAATTACAAATAATTTCATTACAAAAATTTGTTAATAAAGCAAAATGGAAATATATCTAATTAGGTTTTATGTAATTGTTGCTTTTCATGTACTTCCTAATAATAAAGCTGTCACCCTCTAGATCTTTCAAATACTAATAGAGTTATTACCCAGAAGGTGCTATTTAACAACTGAGCTGTTACTCAAGATCAACTAAATAAAAAAATGCACCCACTAGGTCCAGCCACTATTATATAAAAATTGAGCTGTTATTCACGAGGCCTTTTAACTACAATATCGTACGAGTCAGCCACTAACAGGTGCTATGTAACAATTGAGCTGTTATCCACAAGACCATTCAAATACTATACAATAATTGAACTAAACTCTTTAGCCTGAAGCTTTTTGTTGTCAGTCAAGTGTAGATACATTAAAAATGTTCTTTTTTTGCCACCTTTCTCTATGCTTCCGGAGGATAATGCAAATTAAGATAGATGTTAATCATACATTAGTATTTTTGCTTATTGATGTTGGCTGTATCCAGCCGGGGAATTGGATCTAGGATAAAAGAGGATTCTAAGTTTGTGGATAATGTTCTTGTTCTCAAATTATTTCAAAGTATTTTCTAAACATGAACTTTGGACATTTTTATATGTTAGTTTACCCAATTTATAGACGGAACCAAATTTAACGGATCGGAGAGAAAAAAAAATATGATACAAGGGAGATGACTCTTAAATATCTAACAACTGTAAAAATGGCAAAGCATGGAGCTTAGTTTTTAATTCTTGATAATTTCATTTCTTCACTTTTGAAAAGATAGCATAAACACTACGAAACTCTCACCTTTATCTGAGTGAGAAAAAGAGCAATAGATTATAAATATATATTAAAAGATGAAAATTTAGAATTAAAAATAAAAAACTGAATATATATTAGTTTTATCTTGGACCTGGCCCTGGGTGAAACCCCAAAACTGGCGCGAATAAAAGTAATACACAATTTAGAATGGAACCAATGAAAGAAAATAAACGTTATTTAAATATTTTTTTAGAGAGAAAATCAGCAATACTTCAACTAAATTATCTAACAGATGCATATTTAATATTTTTTAAGTACAAAACAACAGGTGAGCAATTATAGTGAGAAAACAGAAACACGTCAATAGATTTTCTAAGGAAACACAATATTTTAAATACGTACATTTAATATTGTGTTTTTAAAAATAAAATATATAATAGCATCAAATAGATACTAAACAAAGATAATACTGTTTAATAGAATATTATTCTTATGGGAGTTGCAAACAGAATTTCTTCATTCGTCGCGTGTCCTGATTTATCTTTGATATCCGGAAATTTTATACACTTGGATATTTATCACATGCACAAATTTGAGACAAATTGTTGTTATCGTTAAAAAATTTAATGATTTTCGTGTTTCTTTTGAGTTTATAGTTGTAATTGGAAGCATCACCGAATTAAGATGAAGTAAATCCGATCAACTGTTGTTGTACAGGCGACGATGTATGAAATCCTCCATGTGGATTCTTTGACTGGTTTCAGTTGGTAGATTCTTTCAAGTTGACGGCCGTAAAACTATCGTTGAAAATAATTACAACTAATTTTTTGAACTACTTGGTTTGAAAGATTGACTCTACGTCCAAGACTTCATCAATACAACCTTCTAGACATGACTTCTAAACTAGTTCTGCTCGGGCAGAGTACACAGGGGTAACAACAATACTTTATAAAAACAGTACAAATAATAATAAATATAATACATAACGAACCAACGAGGGAGTTGCTACTCGACTGCTGTCACTGGTCCTTCTTCTCTGACCCCGGTTTGTTGTCTTATTTCAGATACCATCTGAAGAGCAAGATGGGGTTGGAGAGGAGGACCCTGCAACCGAGTGAAGCCGAGAAACGATGGAAGGATGTGATGAGAAAGGTGGGTGTCAGTAACCCAGCTTAATCATTGATGAAAGGAAAAGATAGTTGCTGGGCCTTATAGGCTGCCGGGTTCGATCTTTTTCAACTTTTATTTGTTTTCTTTCTTTGTTTTTGTTTTTTTAAAAAAAAGTTCTAGTGAAAGGAAAAAATTAATCGTTATATAAAATATTTTTTAATTAAATTTTTAACATAATGCTCATTCGAACTCATTTAACATTTTTGTATTTGTTTGTCTTGTAATGTCCTTTTCTATGTACGATCAGTTTGATTTACTCGACTGCTGTCACATTTCTCAATTCACACCTTACCGTCCTTCAGTCCTTCAAAAGGAAAGACATTTTGAATAAACTGGATATATATGACAGGATACTCATGGCTACAATACTTTTGACTCTAGCGCATTTATTTCAAGACAAGTTTTGGATCTTTTCCTTTTGAACGGCAGATGTCAACACAATTTCTAGTTAACTAAACACTTTTAAACTTCGTATACTGGTAGAATGTGTTTATAAAACATCATTTTTTCTTGGCTTTATTGAGAAAATTCTATAGTTTGTAAGATATTTCGTCTGAAAATCCCGAGCATTTCGGCAATTTTAACCAGTCGATTACCTCCATTCAACTAAAATCATTTGCTGCGTCTAAAACTGAGACAACATCCTGTAACTAACCCTAAACCTCCCCTAACCCTAACTTTTTTCTTAATTGTTAAATTA
>NC_043012.1:44573607-44658607 GCF_006345805.1 Octopus sinensis
TTATCGGTGAAAGATAGCAGTGTTGTTTATTATTCGTGATGGTGTACGTATCTCTGAAGGGAAAACGACAGCCGAATCTGTTGTACAGCTTCTTGTTCGTTGGTTGAAGTGATTCGATGTCGTCCGCGGCTAAGTCGGTGTAGTTATCAGAGACTACCAAATGCACGTCTGTTCACGATGGCTGAAATGGCCAGAGAGAGAGAGAGTGATCGAGTTTAGTGTTCCTTAGGGGTCAGTTTCCCGCACATGCGCATGGGGAAGACTTCCGGTGGCCACCCGGAAGTAGTCCCATTCTGCGCATGCGCGCTGAACCTTACACAGTAGCATCACTACATGGCTCCCCCTCGAGTGCGGAAGTACGAAGACAAGAAAATTTGTAGTGGTGCTGCAGAAAAACAGATGGCTTGCCGATCCCCAGAAGATTTGGTACATAATATCATACAAAAACAAGAAATTTGAAAGAAAGTTAAATATAAATTGTCTTTGAAAGTTTCTTGGGCCAATGCACTGTTCTGCCCGATCTTGTAATATACGGTGTGCTCGGGGCACCCGTTGACGGCGAAGGTGGTGTTGTAGGAGCCGGTGAAGGCAAAGGTGTCTGTGCAGGTGAAGGTGTTGTTAAAGGTGCATAGGTGGGTGTGGCAAAAGATGAAGACGTCTCAAAGTATGCTTTCTTTAATCGGTCCACGGAAACGGTCTCCGAATGACCATTTATTTCAATAGTGAAAACCTTAGGTGTGCGAGAAAGCACACGGAAAGGTCCTTTATAGGGAGAAACAAGTGGCCCCTTGACAGAGTCGTCCCGAACAAAAACATGCGACCAAGTGTCCATATCCGGTGGGAGATGGGATGGTGGAGATTGCTTCCTGGGAACCATGGATGGAAGATTCGAGAAATATGCACGCAGTCTGGCGACATAGGTCGCCGGATCATGGGGCTGGGGAGTGTCTGGCACCAACATCGTACCAGGCAATGCCAGTGTGGTACCATACAGCAGCTCTGCAGAAGAAAACCCCAGGTCTGCCTTGACAGCAGTCCGACAACCGAGAAGCACAATTGGCATAAATTCAATCCAGGGCTGTGGGTCTGAAGAGGCACGAAGAGCGGCCTTGAGCTGTCTATGGAACCGTTCAATTAATCCAGAAAAACCGAGCAGTGATCAGCTTAAAGGTGGCAGCGATGCCAGGATGTGATAAGGAGTGCAGTGCTTCAAACACTGAGTGTTGATGATTCTCAGGCACGAGTGGCCTGGGAGAACCAGTGGAAGTATCACAGAGAATGGTGCCTTCGGCTGACGGAAGCGGAAGGTAGGAAAACTGGCAACAGGAGAACTTGGGAGAAGTTAAGTCTAACGACGCCAAAGGTGGCTGCTCCTGCGAGATGGCAGTTAAGTCGATAGCAGCAGGAGACGAAAGGGCGCAGACTGGAAGGCGAGAGAGAGCGTCAGCAGGAACGTTCTCTTTTCCAGGTATGTGTCGAATGTTACTAGTGAATTGAGAGATAAAATCCAGGTGCCGGAAAGCACGAGGTGAGAGTTTGTCCGTTTTTGAACACAGGGCAAACGTAAGGGGCTTGTGATCCGTATAGATCACAAAATCTCACCCTTCAAGTTGATGCTGGAAATGACGAACCGATAGATAGATCGCTAGGAGCTCACGATCAAAGGTGCTGTATCGTCGTTCAGCTGGTTGCAGTTGGCGGGAAAAGAAAGCCAGAGGTCGAATATGATCATCCACTGTGTGTTGTAACACAGCGCCAATCGCAGTGTCCGATGCGTCTACAGTCAAAGAGAGAGAAGCACCAGGAACCGGATGTGCAAGCAAAGAAACAGAAGCCAGCTCCTTCTTAATGGACTCAAAGGCTGTGAGTGCCTCAACAGAGAGGGTGACTTGACCGTCCTTTCTAGGAGTATCCTTTAATAGCCTGGTGAGAGGAAGTAGCTTATCTGCACAGCCGGGAATAAAACGTCTGTAGAAATTGATCATCCCTAGATAATGCCTGAGCTGGCGCAAGGAAGTGGGGGGTGCGATGCGTTGAATGGCATCGACCTTTGACGACAGGGGGCTGATTCCACTCGAATCAATATGATGGCCTAGAAAATCTAGGGAAGAGCGTCAGAAAAAACACACTTGTCGGGATTTATACGTATGATATAAGCGCGAAGACGCTGAAAAAGCTGAGAAAGGTGCTGAAGATGATTTTCACTTGTGTCGCTCGCAATGAGTATATCATCGACATAGGCAAACGCAAAATCAAGACCGCGGACAACCTCATCAATGAAACGCTGGAAAGTGCTAGTAGCATTCCGCAAACCGAAACTCATATACAAAAACTCAAAATACCCAAAAGGGGTAGTGATCGCAGTTTTCGGAACGTCGGCTGGGTTGACCGGTATTTGATGGTACGCGCGTATAAGGTCGACCTTCGAAAAAATGGTACAACCATGGAGATTTGCCGTAAAGTCCTGTAGAATTCTGATTGGATATCTGTCGGCTATTGTTACGGCATTGAGGCGTCGATAGTCTCCAACCGGGCGAAAATCAGACTCGCCCTTTCGCGCCAAATGAAGGGGAGACGCCTATGGGCTGGTGGAGGGGCGTATAAGGCCAAGTTGAAGCATGAGCTCAAACTCGGCCCTAGCCGTTTTTAGTCGGTCAGGCGCAAGGCGCCGTGGGCGCGAAAATACAGGTGGCCCAGTGGTGGTGATAAAATGGAGTGTCGAGTGGGTAGGCTTTTCCGGTTGAAAGGCAATGTCCACTAGCTCCGGAAATGAAGCCAAAAGAGAGTGAAAAGCGTCTCCAGAGGTGGCAACAAAGAATGTCGGGCTAAGGACCGCATTGGTGGAACTCCCAGTCGGCGTAGAGAGCGACATCGTGCTATCAAGAAGCCTCCGACGCCTGACATCCACCAATAGATTAAACCTATCCAAGAAATCAGCGCCGAGAATAGGATGCGGGATGTCAGCGATGACGAAAACCCATTGAAAATCTCGACGAAGGTTGATGTCGAGGCGCAGCGAAATCTGACCGAAGGTGGTTATGGGAGACGAGTCAATGGCATGCAAGACAATTGAAGAGCGCTTGGGCTTGTCTGCAGTCAGACGAAGGGGCCAGATGCTGCAACAAGAGCCGATGTCCACCATGAAGAATTTCTTCGACACCAGATCTTTTACAAAGAACGCACGATTTTTGGGAAACGAGAAGGAAGAAGGTGACGTGCTCACCTCCTCCGGATTTAGTTTTCCGAGGGCTGGAAAGTGCACGGCTGGGTACACCGTTCTGCCTTTTCGGCAGAGCCACTGCGACTACGACTGCGTGGTCGGCGCCCGATTGCACGGCACAGATCATCGATTCGCCGCGTGAGCGCATCGAGCCGCTCGGCTAATGAATTTTGCGTCGGAGAAACTGTCGGAGGGGGCTCTGTACATGCGCACAGGCCTCGCGATGGAGATGGTTTCGGAAATTCCAATATTTTATCGGCCATCAGCTCCTTAAAATTACTCTCCTCCGACCGCGTGTTGCGGCGGAGGATTTCGGCTTTCACGGACGCGTATGCGGCGTCCGGGTGGGGACTTATTATGAGATCCCTGACCAATGTGGCGAGTCGGGGATGTAAACTTGAATATAGCAGATACAACTGCTGCTGTGGAGGAACGGCATGTGCGTCAAAATGCCACTCCACCTGGGCAAACCACAGACCCACATCCCCTGTGAATGAAGGCAAACCTGATGCAGCCATGTTTGTCCGAAGAATCGTCTGTCAGAAAGGGGCAGAAGGTATGAACGAGAAATGGAGAACACGTGGAACCAACAAAGCAAATCAAAATCGTGTTTTGTGTACTGGTGTGTGTGTGTGTGTGTGCACCTCGTGGGTAGTAAAAAATAAGTGTGTGTGTGCACAAAGGAAAACAAAGGTACGGAAAAGAAAAAAAATAATGTGTGTATGTTTCTTTTTTTTTTTTTAGTGTACTGAGTGCGATGAATAAACTTTTGTTTTTTTACGCACCTTCGCCGTCCTGAAAGGCAAAGAAAAATGAAAATGAAAACTGAGTGTTCAGTGCTCTATCTGGCAAAACCTGTTCGCTGCGTCTTCTGTTCTTTTTTTTTTTCTACTTGGGGTCACCAATTGTAACAGGATCTGGAATCGGTATCACAGAGAGTGAGTGATCGAGTTTAGTGTTCCTTAGGGGTCAGTTTCCCGCACATGCGCATGGGGAAGACTTCCGGTGGCCACCCGGAAGTAGTCCCATTCTGCGCATGCGCGCTGAACCTTACACAGTAGCATCACTACAACTTTTACTTGATTATCAATCAGAGTTTATACCAATCCTGTTTCGCAAAAGTCGGAATATATTGTCAGAGAAAGGCGAGATATTTAATTTTCAACGATGGGTATGAGAAGCATTAACAGAAAATGTAAACATCATATAAAACATGAAATATATATATATATTCTATAAAATTATTTAACAGTACTGCACGTAAAAATTACAAAGTTGATACCGTAAATTGTAACGTGGTAGATGACTGATGAGTTTGATGCAGAGGCAGGGCCGATCCTTAGTAATTTCGAGATCTTAGAGCCCTGATACTAATTGTAGTTAATGAATTATAGTTAATTGTAGTTAAGACAAATCACTTCACAAAGTACCAACAGGCGATTCAAGGGTTTCTTTTTTAACAGAGAGTTTGTGTTTCTTGGTCAATGGTTCGTCGTTACTCTCGTCACACGCATCATCACCATCTGTCTCACTCGTTCTCTCTCTCTCTCTCTCTCTCTCTCTCTCTCTCTCTCTCTCTCTCTCTCTCTCTCTCTCTCTCTCTCACTCTGCTGTTATCAACAAAAACGTTGTCTTCTATTTCCTCTGACGTTGTCCTCCGTGACATCTGTTTCGCATGTTCCCTGAATTATACGATGAAAATCACTTGCCTCGAATCCACCAAAATCGTTTTCTATTTCCATCTACAGAAACGTATTACCAATTATTGGCTTCTGTGCTAGTCTTCGACAACTCCCATACTGCTACTAAATTGAACATAGCAGATTTGAGGTTGTAGTCCTTGATGTTATTGAGTGTTTTCAGTCCTTGTGTATCTTTTGTAAGAGTGTCCGTTTCTGTGACCACGAACCCTTCTTCGAAATATCTTCGTCGGTTTCAATTATATCTCGAACCATTGACTGGATCGCGTAGATAACACTGGGTGGCAAGAACATGCATCCTATTTTACCATCAACTAGGGGAACGCCTATGCGAGCAGTTGCATTGTTAAAAACTAACGATGTCTTCATCTCATCAGTAGAAACATTGAGATTTTCCTGGCATTACGCATTTCTTTCGTTTCAGCCATTAAATGAAAAATATACAAATTGAACCTCAATTTTTTTGAATGGTAGTAATGCACTGATCGCTGACGTTATTACCTCTCACGACCGATAACTTTGAAAGGAATTTAACGTCCGCATTCGCGCAACACATCACCATAAACTGTTCTTTATGACTAGGTGTGTAGGCGTCATTGTTAAAGCTTGGCGATTGCAAGTTAATTGCTACCAATGTTGTAGAATTTCGCTATCATTATACGTTTTAGAAATTAAAAGTTCTTTTTTCTTCCTGAATAGTTCGGTTTCCTTGGTTTGTCTGCTTCTTGATTCACCATGGGCAATTTTATAACCTATTTCGTAACGATTTGTCATAACTACTTGTTACTAGCTTCGAAACTTTTGTTCCATATATGTTCAGCTAACCCGGGAACAACACTTTCAATTTCTGCATCCCTCCAGACGACCTAATTTTCAGGAAACTCGAATGTTTGGTCAATGTCAAAATCTCCCCAGACTCCCGCGACCAAGCTGCTTTGCCCAAACGGTTTGGGGGTTTAGAGCTGCACAAGTGCTCATCTATATCTCTTCCCTGTTTTCTTTCCTCCATCCACGCTTGCTTCTCTTTGGTAGGCAACATCCTCTTCTCTCCAAAATAGACTAATTCCAACAGGGAAATGGATGAAGCTCAATCACAGTGGGAGGAGCTGAGTTTGTCGGTTCCGATTACAGTGGAGAATAGACGGAAACAGAGAATGTGGAACAATCTACGTTCAGGTGCCACTTTCAACTCTCTCCTTGATCAATCTGATCAATTTTCAAGATGTCACCTACTTTCAGCTTGTGCAAAATTCTCAGGGACTGGGCCGATGCCCTGCCTGTGGCCAACATTGAAGGTCTACTCAGTGTGAATGAACTCTGCATGTCCATCGCACTCAAAGTGGAAATTGACGTCAGTAGGGGACTGAGATGCTGCTGTGGTATGCCCTTCGACCCCGCAGGTCTTCAAGGTCTGTCTTGCCGACTAAATGTTGGTCGCTTCGCTCGTTAACGCTCAGTTCTAGAGCTGTCGGGGTTATCCAGAAGTGATGGAAAGAGACCAGATGGTCTTACCCTCTCAATTGGGACGCCACATTCTGCGACTCTTTTGCTCACTCCCACATCCTGGGTACTGCAGTTAATGGGAGTGTCACTGCTTCCGTAGCTGACCGGAAGAAAACTCTGAAGTATCGGGACCTAACAGTGAACCGTCTCTTCCAACCTGTGGCGTTTGAGACGTTCGGAGGGACTGAGTCACTAACAGCGAAGTTCTTGTAAACGTTGGCAGCTCACCTCACCGAGGTGTCAGGTGATGTCCGTGAGGGCGCTTGGTTTTCCCAACGCCATCACCCATGGTAATACTGCGAGCATCTGGCTTGCTTCAGTAGGTTCTGTTAAACCTTGTGGTTTGAAACCAGTTGCTGTGGTGAGAAAAAAAATCCCCACAAATAGTTTCAATACAATTTGAACAGAAGGATTTGGAAGAATTAGATGAAAGTTCTCCGGCAATTTTCTTTCCTGTAAATAAATGCTTGTGTTAATTTCAAAATTTGTCAGCAAAATCTTATAAAATGACGATGTTCTAAAAGACGTACATGTTTATCTAATATAACAAATGCGAAAACTAATTTCTGTGTGTCAGTGTGTCACACTTAGATACTCCTACTATTCCTCATGATGGGGTGAGAGTAATAACAGGCATAGGTGAGGGCAGTGGCGAAGACAGATAGATAGATAGATACAGAGAGAGAGAGAGAGAGAGAGAGAGAGAGAGAGAGAGAAGAGAAGAAAAAGAGAGAGAGGGAGAAAAAGCGAGACAAAGAAATTTAATGAGAATGATGATGTTTTATTAAAAGTAGTAGTGTTGATGGTGACTGGGAGTAATAATTAAAAGAGAGAGAAAGAGGGAGATGATGTACAGCTTTGTTTAACCATGTCTCTTTGACAGAAATTCCTGTTGCCAACATACTGAACACTATCATTTTTGTTTTATTTTTTGCTTTCTTTAACACGCACAAACACACACACACACATATATAAATACCCTTTAATTGAAATAAAGTTTCCCCCAAATTAAACGTATCTAATATACAAATTGTGAATGTCAGTGTGTCACAGCTTTTCAACTTTAATAAATCCTGTCTACTGGAAGCACAAGGCCTCAAATTTTTGGGGAAGGAATTAAGTTGACTACATCGACCTCAGTACGTAACTGGTACTAATTTTATCGACCTCGAAAGCATGTAAGGCAAAGTCAGCCTCCGCGGAATTCGAATTCAAAACGCAACGACAGACGAAATACCTATTTCTTTACTACCCACAAGGGGCTAAACACAGAGAGGACAAACAAGGACAGACAAACGGATTAAGTCGACTACATCGACTTCAGTGCGCAACTGGTACTTATTTAATCGACCCCGAAAGGATGAAAGGCAAAGTCGACCTCGGCAGAATTTGAACTCAGAACATAACGGCAGACGAAATGCCTATTTCTTTACTACCCACAAGGGGCTAAACACAGAATAGAAGAATAAGCAATTTGCTTAATTTTATAGTTGGTCAAGCGATATTTGTCTGATGGAATAGAATTATTTCCACATGTATTTGAACCAGAGGAAGAATTTTGTCAATCCTGATAACTCTCACACATACAATGTTCTTTCGGATTCATGTTTAGAAAAAAACTGATTCAATTGATTGGTACATCTGAAGAATTTTTCGGTAGTTATTTGAAAGAGAAGCTAGAGTGTGTGTCGCCCAGGGCGGCCCTTCAGTTTACCCCCCACCCCCAGAAGTACATATTGACTACAGCAGACCCAAAAGTGGTGCCACCCGGGGATGACTGCCCCCTCTTCCCACGCTAGTGCACATATGTGCATAATGATATTCGAGCGTTTCAAAAAATTGATTGCTATTTGGGTTCTGTAACTGTTTTTAATTCAAGGATTTGTTGTTTCGTAATGTAAAATTACTTCGATTTGCTGTAAATTATGGTGGTTGGCACAAGTTATTTTATCAATTTTTTCTTCCTAGAATGTCAAACCTTTGGAAATCCCCTACTCAAGTTTTCGGATCTTTTCGGTTTGAACGGCAGTTTTTTTAAAATACTTTCCACGTAACTAAACACTTTTAAACTTCGTATACTGGTAGAATGTATTTATAAAACATCTTTTTTTCTTGACTTTATTGAGAAAATTCTATAATTTGTAAGATATTTGTTTTTTTTTCTTCAATTTCAACCAATAAATGACGTCTATTAAGGTGAAAACATTCTGTGCCGTATGAGTATGTCGCTCGTTTAAGAAACAGATTGGGTTTATTTACATTTGTGAAGAAAAAAAAAGATACCCTTCTCCCACCCCTAACCCTAAAACAGATAGAAATGCAATAGATCGATACTAGGGTCATAATAATGGGTGACAATTTCATATGACACCGCTAGAAAAAACTGCCGTTCAAACCGAAAAGATCCAAGTTTTCTCTTTGTTCCTCCAAATATCGATTGAGAAGTACATAAATTGCATTGACCTCGTGTCACTAGAGTAGTGAGGGTTTTTAACTGTATAGGTATCAGATTAGCCACTCCCTTAAACGTGTCATACTTTTGTAGTGATGCTACAGTGTAGGGTTCGGCGCGCATGCGCAGAATGGGACTACTTCCGGGTGGCCACCGGAAGTCTTCCCCATGCGCATGTGCGGGAAAACATCTCTCGAGCCCGCGAACCTCAAATCTCTCTCTTCGGCTCAAGACAGCACTGCGATCGGTCACGGTTTTCCTGGCTCTGACAGCCACACACCAGCTTCAACCAACTTCAACCAACCTCAACGACCACACCAGCAATACATCAGAGGCTGTCTATTCCCCCATCAGACAACGTACAACCATGAATCAATAAACCAAGTTGTCTGTTCACCTTTAACCTGAGTTTCGTCTGTTTGTTTTCTACAAGAATTTTTGTATGTGACTAGAAAGGATCTCGACACCCTGCCAGTGCTTCGATGATAGATCCTTTCACGTTACAATTGGTGACCCCTAGTTGAGAAAAAGAACAGGATAGAAAAAGACACAGCGAACAGGTTTTTTTTGGGGCCGAAGAGCGCGGAAATTCACATTTATTTTCCTATTTTCTCCTTTTCAGCACGGCGAGGTGGGTCAAATAGCCTTATTCATCGCACACAGTACAAAAAAAAAAAAAAAACAAAGAAAAAGAAAACACACACACATTCATTTTTTTTCCTTTTCTGTATTTTGTTTTCCTTGTACACACTTATTCCTTTTTTTGCTACCCACGAGGTGCACACACTAACACAATTTTGAATTGCCTTCTCGGTTCCACGTGTTCTCTCTCCACTTCTAGACCATACCTTCTGCCCCCTTCTCACAGATTCCTTCCGACAAAGGCATGGCTTCAGGTTTGCCTTCATTTACGGGGGATATGGGCCTGTGGTTTGCCCAAGTGGAGTGGTATTTTGTTGCACATGCCATTTCTCCACAGCAGCAGTTGCACCTGCTATATTCCGGCTTACATCCCCGACTCGCCGCATCGATCAGGGATCTAATAATAAGTCCCCACCCGGATGCCACATACGCGTCTGTGAAAGCAGAAATCCTCCGCCGCAACACACGTTCGGGGGAGAGCAATATTCAGATTGCCACGATGGCCGATGGAATACTGGAATTTCCGAATCCATCTCCATCGCGAGGCCTCTGTGCATGTATAGGGGGCCCTGCGCAAATTTCACTAGCCGAGCGGATTGATGCGCTCACGCGGCGAATCGACGATCTATCCCGTGCGATCGAGCGCCGACAACGCAGTCGTAGTCGCTCTACCAAAAGGGCAGATCGGTGTACCCAGCCGTGCACTTTCAAGCCCTCGGAAAACTAAATCCGGAGGAGGTGAGCACGTCACCTTCTTCCATCTCGTTTCCCAAACATCGTGCATTCTATGTAAAAGATCTGGTGTCGAAGACATTCTTCATGGTAGACACCGGTTCCTGTTGCAGCATCTGGCCCCTTCGTCTGGCTGCAGACAAGCCGAAGCGCTCTTCGATTGTCTTGCATGCTATTGACTCGTCTCCCATAACCACTTACGGTCAGATTTCGCTGCGCCTCAACCTCAACCTTCGTCGAGATTTTCGATGGGTTTTCGTCATCGCTGACATCCCACATCCTATTCTCGGCGCTGATTTCCTGGATAGGTTTAACCTATTGGTGGATGTCAGGCGTCGGAGGCTTCTTGATAGCACGACGTCGCTCTCTACACCGACTGGGAGTTCCACCACTGCGGTCCTTAGCCCGACATTCTTTGTTGCCACCTCTGGAGACCCTTTTCACTCTCTTTTGGTTTCATTTCCGGAGCTAGTGGACATTGCCTTTAAACCGGAAAATCCTACCCACTCGACCCTCCATTTCATCACCACCAATGGGCCACCTGTATTCTCACGCCCCCGGCGCCTAGCGCCAGACCGACTTAAAACGGCCAGAGCCGAGTTTGAGCACATGCTTCAACTTGGCATTATACGCCCCTCCACCAGCCCATGGGCATCTCCCCTTCATTTGGCGCGAAAGGGCGAGTCTGATTTTCGCCCGGTTGGAGACTATCGACGCCTCAATGCCGTCACAATAGCCGATCGCTATCCGATTAGAGATCTCCGGGACTTTACAGCAAATCTCCATGGTTGTACCATTTTTTCGAAGGTCGATCTGATACGCGCTTACCACCAAATACCGGTCAACCCAGCCGACGTTCCAAAAACTGCAATCACTACCCCGTTTGGGTGTTTTGAGTTTTTGTACATGAGTTTCGGTTTGCGGAATGCTACTAGCACCTTCCAGCGTTTCATTGATGAGGTTGTCCGCGGTCTTGATTTTGTGTTTGCCTATGTCGATGACATACTCATTGCGAGCGACACACGAGAAAATCATCTCCGGCACCTTTCTCAACTCTTCCAGCGTCTTCGCGCGTATAGCATACGCATAAACCCCGACAAGTGTGTTTTCGGACGCTCTTCCCTAGATTTTCTAGGGCATCATATTGATTCGACTGGAATCAGCCCCCTCTCGTCAAAAGTCGATGCCATTCAACGCATCGCACCCCCCACTTCCTTGCGCCAGCTCAGGCATTATCTAGGGATGGTCAATTTCTACCGACGCTTCATTCCCGGTTGTGCAGATAAGCTGCTACCTCTCACCAGGCTGTTAAAGGACTCTCCTAGAAAGGACAGTCAAGTCACCCTCTCTGTTGAGGCAGTGACAGCCTTTGAGTCCATTAAGAAGGAGCTGGCTTCTGTTTCTTTGCTTGCACATCCAGTTCCTGGTGCTTCTCTCTCTTTGACTGTGGACGCATCGGACACTGCCATTGGCGCTGTGTTACAACACACAGTGGATGACCATGTTCGACCTCTAGCCTTCTTTTCCCGTCAACTGCAACCAGCTGAACGACGATACAGCACCTTTGATCGTGAGCTCCTAGCGATCTACCTATCGGTTCGTCATTTCCAGCATCAACTTGAAGGGCGAGATTTTGTGATCTATACGGATCACAAGCCCCTTACGTTTGCCCTGTTTTCAAAAACGGACAAACTCTCACCCCGTGCTTTTCGGCACCTGGATTTTATCTCTCAATTTACTAGCAACATTCGACACATACCTGGAAAAGAGAACGTTCCTGCTGACGCTCTCTCTCGCCTTCCAGTTTGCGCCCTTTCGTCTCCTGCTGCTATCGACTTAGCTGCCATATCGCAGGAGCAGCCACCTTTGGCGTCGTTAGATTTAACTTCTCCCAAGTTCTCCTGTTGCCAGTTTTCCTACCTTCCGCTTCCGTCAGCCGAAGGCACCATTCTTTGTGACACTTCAACTGGATCTCCCAGGCCACTGGTGCCTGAGACCCATCAACGCTCAGTGTTTGAAGCACTGCACTCCTTATCACATCCTGGCATCGCTGCCACCCTCAAACTAATCACTGCTCGGTTTTTCTGGCCGAATATGCGTCGCACAATTACTTGTTGGACACGCACCTGCTCCAAGTGTCAACGATCCAAGATTCAACGGCACGTTCGTGCCCCGCTTGGACAATTTCCCCCCACGGAGGCCCGTTTTCGCCATGTCCACATCGATCTGGTTGGACCATGGCCTGTGAGTCGCGGGTTCTCTTATCTATTAACTTGTGTCGATCGTTTCTCCCGCTGGCCAGAAGCCATTCCGATAGCAGACATTTCTGCTGAGACTGTTGCGCGAGCTTTCGTTTCAAACTGGATTTCTCGCTTCGGAGTCCCGTCCCGATTGACAACTGATCGTGGTCGACAGTTTGAGGCCTCGCTATTTCGCGAATTGTCGCGAATTTTGGGTATGCACCATATCCACACCACAAGCTACCATCCAGCGTCTAATGGATTGGTTGAGCGGTTCCATAGACAGCTCAAGGCCGCTCTTCGTGCCTCTTCGGACCCACAGTCCTGGATCGAATTTCTGCCCATTGTGCTTCTCGGCTGTCGGACTGCTGTCAAGGCAGACCTGGGGTTTTCTGCTGCAGAGCTGCTGTATGGTACCACACTGGCATTGCCCGGTACGATGTTGGTGCCAGACACTTCCCCGCCCCATGATCCGGCGACCTATGTCACCAGACTGCGGGAATATTTTTCAAACCTTCCGCCCATGCTTCCCAGAAAGCAATCTCCACCGTCCCATCTTCCACCGGATATGAACACCTGGTCGCATGTTTTTGTTCGGGACGATTCTGTGAAGGGCCCACTTGTTTCTCCCTATAAAGGACCTTTTCGTGTGCTTTCTCGCACACCAAAGGTTTTCACGATTGAGATAAATGGTCGTTCGGAGACCGTTTCCGTGGACCGTTTAAAAAAGGCACATTTTGAGACGTCTTCATCTTTTGATGACAACCTTGACACACCCACCTATGCACCTTTAACAACACTTTCACCTGCACAAACGCCTTCACCTGCACAAACGCCTTCACCTGCACAAACACCTTCACCGGCTCCTACAACACCACCCTCGCCGTCAACGGGTGCCCCGAGCACACCGTATGTTACAAGTCGGGCAGAACAGTGCATTGGCCCAAGAAACTTTCAAAAACAATTTACATTTAACTTTAAAATGTTTCTTATTGTATAATAGTATGTACCAAGTCTTCTGGGGGATCGGCAAGCCTTCTGTTTTCTGCAGCACCACCACAATATTCTGGTTGCCGTACTTCGCACTCGGAGGGGAGCCCTGTAGTGATGCTACAGTGTAGGGTTCGGCGCGCATGCGCAGAATGGGACTACTTCCGGGTGGCCACCGGAAGTCTTCCCCATGCGCATGTGCGGGAAAACATCTCTCGAGCCCGCGAACCTCAAATCTCTCTCTTCGGCTCAAGACAGCACTGCGATCGGTCACGGTTTTCCTGGCTCTGACAGCCACACACCAGCTTCAACCAACTTCAACCAACCTCAACGACCAACACCAGCAATACATCAGAGGCTGTCTATTCCCCCATCAGACAACGTACAACCATGAATCAATAAACCAAGTTGTCTGTTCACCTTTAACCTGAGTTTCGTCTGTTTGTTTTCTACAAGAATTTTTGTATGTGACTAGAAAGGATCTCGACACCCTGCCAGTGCTTCGATGATAGATCCTTTCACGTTACACTTTCGACTACAGCAAACACTCGTATATAAAGTGGTCGCACTTTTCGTTCCGCACACATCACGCTCCATTATTACTGTGAGTTTCTGAGGCCCTTCAAGCAGAATCTTAAAAGCGTGAAGTATCTATTTAGTTGATCAAAGCTCCAGTTCTCCAGGTATATCGTGTCTTCGTCAAGCGGGTGTCCATATTGTGCACTCACGTAGGTTGTGGTTTATTGCATAGGACACAATATAGTAGTCTATTTTTATATGCCTGTGTGCTCGTGCCACGCATGTAGGCTTAACTTGGTTAGAAAACAAAAGTTGTTTTCCCTTTGCATTCATCCTTAATAAGATAAACTTTTCCTAATGCATTAAAAATTAATGTTGTTCTAACAATATTGTCTTCCTTCGGTAAAATTTCTTATAGATACCAATTTTCCAAACTAAGAAATCCTCCAGTCTGTTATACTTACCTGCCTAAACGCACACATACACAAAAATACATAAATGTAAGCTATTCAGATGGAAAAAATAAAAAAAAAAAAGAAGAAAAATTACGAAAATTGCCGAACTTTTAGTTTTGATAGACTTTCTTCGAAAGATAACCTCAATATAATAGAATAATTTCGATTTTATTTTATCAAGAGCTTCTAGGCTGTTATTCGACTTGGTAGAATCGCAGTTCAAATCTCCTAACTATGACCTCTTCTCATCTTAAAAGAAATTCTGATAAGCACTAAAACTGGCCCGAAAGATTGCTGCTTAAAACACTCGTGTAAGATAAGTCACATTTAAAAAACGATAAAAGGGCGGAATTCTTGTTTAAGCACCTCATATAACCCCTCAGAACTTTTTGGAATTTTCAGAAAATTTTTGCGAATTTGTGTTCTACACACGGGATTCCATAAGATTATGAGAGAAAAAAAAAGTTTTTTTCTAATTTTTCGAAATCCTCCCCAACCCCATAAATCCTAAAATTTCCACTTTCTTGAACTTGTTATTTTCAGAGTTTAAAATACAGACAATCCAAATTTTTTGCTTAAATCCCCGCATCCTTGGGGAGAAAATTGTCGAAAAACGTCAGTGACAAAGAAACCTGGTGGTCGTAGATTGTGCTAAAAACACCAGCTAAATCGCCCTGAAATCACATAATTTTTTTCTTTTTGCATAATCGTATGAATTCCCGTGTGTAGAAAACAAATTCGCAAACATTTCCAGAAAATTCCCCAAAATTTTTTAAATGCTATTAGGGGTTATATAGGTTCTTAAACCAGAATTCTGTCGAAATATGTATGAGGGAGTCACACAATAAGAATGAAGCCTTCACAGGCCCGCAGTCACTGAAGTACGTAAGAAATAAAGTTAAGGAGAGGGATTAAAAAAAATAATTAGTATACATGTAAATAATTTATAAATTATTTAAAAAATATTGATGTCTATAATATTAATTGTTAATTTTTTTTTCTGCAATCATTTTCTGGTATGTGCGGAGTTATATTAAGCTTCCTCTTTTCGTTTCTACCGATGAAAACAAAGAATCCAAATGACCAACAATAAAAATAATGTCACTTCCGGTTTTACAAAAGTTCACTTCCGCTCTTTGTTTCTTTTATTTTCCTCTCTCCTTTAGTGGGAAGAGAGAGGGAAAGGAAAGGAGAGAGTGTAGAGAGAGAGAGGAAAGGAACAGTAGAGATAAAGGGAGAAGAGAAAGCATAGTGAGAGAGAGAGGGAGAACAGAAAGAAATAGTGTAAAGACAGAGAGGGGAGAGAGAGAAATAATGAGAAAAGCTGAGTGATTGAAAGTAAGAGGAAGTGTGTGTGTGCGCGCGTGCGTGAGAGGTGAAAAAAAAAAGATGGACTGCGTTGGACTACCTTCTGGCTGGAAAAGAGAAGAAGTGGTTAGGAAATCTGGTCTGTCTGCTGGGAAGACTGATGTCTATTATTATAGGTTTGATTCAACCTTATTGCTGCATCCCAAATAAGATGACTTATTTTCAAATATTTTGATTTAGATTCTAAAAAAGTATATACATCCCTGTGTCCAAAAACCGGGGAAAACTCAGCCACATGTTTATTTTTTTTTACTTGGTACACAATATATATATATATATACACACACATATCGTGCGTATATAATGTGTATATAACCTGTGTGTATATATATATATTTTTTTTGTATGATTTTCACGACAACCCAGCAGTTGTCCGGTTGCTTTATTTTATAGTATGTATGTGTGTGTATATATATGTATATATATCCTGGTGTTTTAATTAGTTTTAATAACATATCTGCTTTTATTTCCTCTAAAGATTACGTTAAAATTCCATTTTCATTCCGAATTCTCGACCCATCATCAATTATCCTTACCGACCCTAACAACACCAAGCTCCGCCGATGCCAACCCGATCCGATTCCTTATTTTTATTCTTCATCTTTGATAATTCATGTAGTAATGAAGATTAAATTCTATCTCACTCGTTTCTTACATTCCCAGTATCAAAAATTTTCCATTAATTTGTGATTCTTATGATATTGTTGTGATATTTTATTTTACGATCTATCATTTTCATAACATGTTGGTGTAAGAAACGGTTGCTAATTAGTGAAGAGTGTTTTATGTAGAAGAAATCAAGTAATTAGCAAAACGGGATTGATTCTGAGTTGGGACTATTTCAGCTAATTTTATTGGTAAAATAATGATTATCACAACTTAATGATTATATTCAAGAAGCAATTATGTATTTAATTGCTCGTCTGATGGTACAGTTAGTTGACAGCGAAACCGGCAGAATATAAATCATCTTTTGGGTGATTTTATGTTTAAATATTACTGGGATCGGTTTTATTTTTTTGAAATCTATTCCATAAATAACAATAATATTTTGGATTCATTTCGATTGCCTTCACTACATCTGAGACCAACTGCTTTGCAAAATCAAAAAAAATTATGGCGAGTACCGCGGTTTTCAACATTAGCGAGTTGATAATCCGGTTTCTATTGCCGGCTGTTGTTCATTTGTGTCGCTGATTTAAAAGTGTGAACGTCAGTCATATTGTCTCATTATTTCTCCTGAGACTGCTGCGAGAAATTAGCTATTTAACGAATTTTTGTCCCTCTTCACTCTGACTTGGAATTTCGTAGATCCACCAGAATTACTAACATAAGTGACAAATCGGAATTAATTCGTTCGGCTTTACCAGTGGTTCCCAACCGTTCTTTTATCTGTGGACTCCTTTGATTACTATTTGTGTTTTACACATTAACCCAATTAGCTCCCATGGTATATTTGTTTTTTAGGACCAGAAGGATAATCCATCATATTTCTGCAGCACCTGTATTATTTTTCTGAGATATCTAGTTAGTCACCAAGGCTGGAGTGCCTTTCAATAATTTTTTAGATATATATTTAGTATCAGATAAAGTTGTATAAAAGATTTTTGGTAATAAAATTAGGAAAAAATTGGGCACTAATGGTTTGGACTATGTAAAACGATAGAAAAAGAAACTTGGCTCTTTCTTCCAATAAATACATTGAAATCAAAATTTTTTCATTGGCTCTTAATGTACTGTGTGTACCCAATTTTACTGTTTTACTTGTTTGGATCCCTAGGGTTATATTGAGCCCGGTTGAGAAGCACTGGGCTATACCAACTTCATTTCAATTAATTTTAAAATTAATGTAAAATTTCTCAAATAATCGTCATTATGAAACTGGTGTTTGAAACAAATCAACTTGAAATTTTGGTGGAAGATTTTAACTAGATTACTTTAAAACCCGAGATTTGTATAATAAGGTCAGCTTCAGCCGCATTGGTGTCAAATTATCTCAAGAACTTCATATTGTCAAATTATCAGGGGTTAGTGAGAAAGGGAGGGATGGAGAGTAAGGACGATGATGACGTGGGTCGTGTAGTGATGGATGATACAGTGTTATCATATATAGGCAAGTATTGTGGAAAGTGTGAAGGACAAGGGAACAAGGAAAGGAGAAATTGGTAATGATGGTAACAAATCCAAAGAGGGTCAGAGGTCAGATGAGGGAAGGAGGAATTTTGCAGTTCGAATTCTGTAGGATAGAGAGGGTGTTGAAAGGAAAATATTGTGAGGAGAGTCCAGAAAAAGAAATGAGATAGAAGATCTGGGAGTGGTGGGTGGATGTAACAGGAGCAATTATGGAAAAGTCTAGGGAATATTGTAAGGATTGCAGACAAGAGTAGAGTATGAATGCGGAGAAAGCATACAAGCAGTAAGGCTGTGGAGAAGGTAGGGTAACATAGAGGTATGTATGTCATTATTCAGTTTTAGTTCAAGATTTCTTGCAAGAGTAAAAAGAGCAATAGAGGAAGAGCTAGTTTCTAACCTCGATCCAAGGCTCTTTCATTGGAATTTCAACATCAACAAAGTATTTTTGCATGCAGATTTGTATGTTTTGTTTTATGTATGTCTTCTCAAGCATATACTTGCATATCTAGACATGCTCATATATACTTAAATGATAAACTTCTGGAATGTTTTACTGATGTTTACAGTTCCAGGGATGGATTGGATTTGTAGTCTTCTAATCAGCTTTCTCCTTTCTGGTTTTGAGAAGCCTAATTTCTCAAGATTGGTAATTTAGGCAGTGTGTTACATATCCCAGTGCCCCTTTAATTAATGGTATAAACCTGAACTTGTAATCTGGATGGAGTAACTACAGATTTCTCAATAGTTCAGCATAGGTGTTCTCTTTTTCACTGATCTTCAGCTTTATGTTAGCATCTGCTGGGCAGCTAATTTCCACAACTGTGCACAGTTTCTCTTCTCTACCCCATATCATTATATCAGGTCTGTTGTGCTTTCATTTTATTGAAGTTTTCACTGGGACATTCCACCAGTACTTCTTTTTATTATGAGTGGCTATGGCTTCTACCATACCATGGGTTCTTATTTCATTCTCCTTGGGATTATCCTTCCAATGGATTTTATTATATGTATGTGTGTGTGTGTATCGTGGCACTCCGTTGGTTATGATGACATGGGTTCCAGTTGATCCGATCAATGGAACAGCCTCCTCGTGAAATTAATGTGCAAGTGGTTGAGCACTCCACAGACACGTGAACCCTTAATGTAGTTCTCAGGGAGATTCAGTGTGACAAGGCTGGCCCTTTGAAATACAAGTACAACAGAAACAGGAAGAAAGAGTGAGAGAAAGTTGTGGCGAAAGAGTACAGCAGGGTTCGCCACCACCCACTGCTGGAGCCTCATGGAGCTTTAGGTGTTTTTGCATAATAAACATTCACAACGCCCAGTCTGAGAATTGACCACGAGTCCACTGCTCTAACTATTCTGTGTGCATATGTTAATATGTAATGGGGAATAAGTTATACCAAAAATTTTTCCAGTTTTCTGTTTTCCTAAATAGGTTCCAATGATGTTATAAGGGTGTTGCTCAGGCACTCCACTGAGTCTTATAGGAGAAACAGCTGTAAGCTAATGAAGTTGTATATGGTAATGTTAAGGGCATGCAGATAAAGCTCCTATTTCATTCTCCCAGCTGCTATCTAATGATACTGA
Source organism: Octopus sinensis (assembly GCF_006345805.1). Taxonomy (NCBI): domain Eukaryota; kingdom Metazoa; phylum Mollusca; class Cephalopoda; order Octopoda; family Octopodidae; genus Octopus; species Octopus sinensis. The sequence goes on from NC_043012.1 coordinate 44,593,152, forward strand.
CTAGTGAGTCAGTTGTTTTGGGGTTTCATCATGGTTATACCAATATAATGTAGGATAAATATAATGATAACAATTCTAGGATGGAGCTTATAAATAATATATAGCTATGCTTGTTTCCTCAAATCACGTGACTTTAAAATCAGTCTGTATCCTTGGGATTATTACAGTTTAGTCATGTATGTATGTATATATATATATATATATATAATCATCATCATCATCTAACATCTGTGTTCCATGCTAGCATGGGTGGGACAAAGCCTGTACCAAACTTCTGTGACTGTTTTGGCAGGGTTTTTATAGTTGACCGGATCACCAAGTACTTGCAAAACAAAAACTTTTCAGATTGGAGGAGGTGATGATGAAAATGTTATTGTGAGACAGATTCAGGTGTCTTGCTGTAGAGGAAGTACAAGGTTACCTGGCTGGAGAGAGAAAGATCAGGAATGAAGACAGAAACAGGTGTGTTGCCACAAAGAAAATATATGGTTACCCATCCTGAGGGAAGTGCAGGAGATGGAGAGAGAGAGTGGGAGACTACAGGATGGAGATGGTGGCAAAAATGTTGGGCAAACTCACAAGGGATGGGGATCAGAATATAAATGGAATGGTTGAGTAAAGGAAGAGAGAGAGATAAATGGTGGCAAGTGCTAGGACATACCCTTGAGGTTCAGATGCCATAATATAAGTGACAGGATATTGCTAAGGGCGTGCGATTAAAGAGTGCATAGGGGCTACCAGGTAGCAATGATACAGAGGAACAGGGGTGTGAGGACAGGATTGGAAAGTGAGGGCTAAGCATAGTGAATGAAAGAGGAAATGTAGATTGGTCTGTTGGGGTAGGGTGAAGGAGAAGTTTTCTTATGTGTGGGTGAAACATCCAGGTCGGGGGCTAGCAGATGGCAATAATAGAGTGTCCTGGTCAAGCAGAAAGCAATGATACAGTGGGACCGGGCCAAGAGGACAAGATTGGGGAGTGGGAGGTAATCGTAGTACGTGAAGTGGAAATGTGAGGTGGAGAACACATGTAGAGACGTAGTTTGGTTCGTTGTGGTTAAGTGTGTGAGAAGTTTTCTTGTTAAGTGTGGGTGGGATACACAGCACTTCTAGAACTCAGTTTCACTGATGTGGGCGGGTCTTCTCAAGAACTTCATATTGCCAGACATCTCAGTCCACGGTCATTTCCTCCGCGAGGTCCAACTTCCTGAGATCAGTCCTTACCACTTCATCTCATGTCTCCCTGGGTCTTCCTCTTCCACAGATACCATCCACTTTCAGTGAATGGCACCTCTTTATGCAGTTGTCCTCATTTATATGCATCACATGTCCAAACCAATGTAGTCTTCTCTCTTCCATGTTACATTTGATTCCTGTTATGCCCAACTTTTCTCTCAATACATTTGCACTTTGTGGTACATATGCACTGATGTTGCACATTCAATGGAGCATACTATCTTTGTTTTTCTCCAGTCTATACATGTCTTCTGCATTCTGAGCCCATGTCTCACGACCATGGAGTATAGCTGTTCATACACAACTATCATACAATCTGCCTTTCACTCTGAGAGAGAGAGAGGCCTTTTGCTGCCAACAGAGGTAGTAGTTCTCTGAACTTCCTCCAGTTCTTATTCTAGAAACAATACTTTCAGAGCATCTTCTACCATTACTAATTTGGCCACCCAAATATATAATGTGTGTGTGTATATAATATATATGTGTGTTTGTATATGTATATATCTATACTGTTAAATGCACCATTTCTCTTATAATAATAATTTATATTTGGTAATTATTTAATTGATAATAATGTTTATACAATTATTAATTTTTTGATTATTTTGTTAAGGTTATTTCTTTAGAAATTATAGCCAGCACTGATTTTTTGCTATGTTTCGTATTGAGTAAACAAACAATGAGATCAGAGATGAAAATGGGTAATGAGTGCATATGCCATATTTTGAGGGTTTTTGTCCCTTCATCAGCACTCATCAAACCCACTCTTGCCTCTGAACACATTGTTTATTTAGCCACTGTATACAGCGGTGGAACTTGACTATGCAACCATAATATACTATAAAGTATGTTAAATGTTCCCATGAGTCAACACAATGTCCCACCGTGCCAGCAGTGCTCCTTACATCACCTTGCTATGGCCACTTCTACAGAAACTACAGCCAGCACTGGTTTTTCGCTATATTTCGTATCGAGATGTCAGATGCAAACAAATAATGAGATCGGAGACAAAAATGGGTAATGAATGCATATGCCATATTTTTGGGGGGTGGGGGGTGAGGGTGGGGTTGCTCCTTCATCAGCACCCACCTAACCCACTCTTACCTCCGAACACATTGTTTATATAACCACTGCATACAGCAGTGCAATGCTATTGGATACACCAGTTCACATATTAAATGCATTCTTGGGGCTGACATACAAATATTGAAGACTTGCAAACATGTGGAACCCTTCTATGCAACCACACTATACTATAAGGCACATAAAATGCTTCTACAAGTCAACACATCTTGCTGTGCTAGCAGTGCTCCCCACATTACCTTGTTAAGGCTACTTCTACAGAAACTACGGTCAGCACTGATCCCCTGCTACATTTCATATCGCGTATATATATGTATATATATGTGTGTGTGTGTGTGTTTATATGTATATATGACCTTTTTCTCTTTTTAATTTATTTTAATTTAGAGTTAATTTTGACTCGCTGTCTATTTGGTATCAAAGTTGTGAGAGACCTCATTTTTATTAATCATCCTTTAAATCTTAAGAATGTCTTTCAGATTTTTATTGTCCCAGACACTCACAGTTGTTTGTTGTGTATGAAATATGGAGTTGCTTTCCTTCCCCAAGAATCAAAGTTCAGCCATACTTAGCTCCAGCTGGGTCAGTATGTATCCTGTTGCTCCCATAATAGTATGTATGAAACTGAAAGTTCATCTTGGGTCCTGGATTTGCAGCTTCCTTATCACTGCTCTGTTGGCATCCTCTTTGTCCTCTATCTTTGTCACATTCTTGTCCAGAGAGCAGTGGATTTCTTCAACAGAGCATTTTTTTTCTTGTGTTCCCACACAGCAATATCTGGCTGGTTATGCTAAATTCCACAGGCATTCTTTCAACCCATTGATCTCAATATAGGCAACTTTGCTGGTATTTTCTATTCTTTAAAATTCTGTTCCAGATTGTTCCAGCCACCACATTGTGGCCCATGGGAAGATAATATCTAGAAGATATTCTCTCATAGTTAGCCATAGTTGCAGGAGTGGCTGTGTGATAAGAAGCCTGTAGAAGGGTATCATAAAAGTGGTCCTTCTGATCATTTGGTAGCCCCGCATGTGGGGCGTAGGCGGAGATAATTGTAACTGTGCTGTTCTGCAGGAGTAGCCTGAGCTTAAGCACACTATCGCATACCCTAACAACCTCTATGACCTTGTCCACTCATTTCTCTGCAAGGAGTGTGCCTTCACCCCTACACCATCCATGTTACCTTGCCAGAAGACTTTATACCTATGTGCCTTGCCTGTGAGGACCCTAGCTGAAGCTCCTCTTCATCTTACCTCTTTATGCAGCATACATCAACCCATCTTTCAAGCATCTCTACAATCTCACTAGACCTACCTTTCAGTGTGCCAACTCTGAAAACTGGGAAGGGAATGTGGGGTGAGGGTTTGGGAGGAGGGATGTTATTCAGCGCCTGAAAAGAAGAGGGTTGTTGTGTTCGTTTGTTAGGCATGCTTCATCTTTTCCAACCTGACAACATTTAAGCATTCAGGCATGTTAAGATTGTTGTCCTTACTGGAGGTAGGAGCCGGTGTTAGCAGCGTTGTAAGCATAAGCATTATGGTCATTGAATGATGTAGATTCAAGTGGTGTAGCAAAAATATGGATATTCCAGTGTTAGGTTAGGAGGGAGTCAGCTGAAACCGGTTGCGTTTGTCCGGGTAGAGGGGGATTGCAGGTATAATGGAGAGTACCACCAGCAGGGAAGGGTTCAGACAAGGGAGAGGAAACAAGCTCATTCCTATATATACACAAGCGCACCCACACACAGGAATAAGCACACATGGGCAGCCGAATAGCTTTCTCCTTCACTTCATAAGGCCAAGGAAAATTCCTGGGTAGTAGTTGGCGTGTTTCTATACAGAATGAAAATGGGACGAAAGATAGCCGGTTAAGTAGGTGGGCAGATAACCTGGTTGCATTTGTCCCAGTAGAGAGATAAAGAAAGAGAGAGTGCAGGTAATATAGGGAACAGCACCAGTGAGGAGGGGGGAATTGAGAGAAGAGATAACTGGAAGGGGTGGTGACAAATTTCTAGACAGAATGAAACGTAAGATAGTTGGTGAAGTGGGTGGGTGGATGAGCAGCTGGGCTGGTTGCATTTGTCCTAGGAGGGGGACAAGTGAAAGTAATATATGGAGAGCAGCCCACTGAGGAGGAGGGTGGGAGAATAGACACAGGTAATGGTGGTGGGAGAAGGGATATCTTGTGTAGATGGTGGGACGATAGAGATATCCGGTATTGGTGGTGGGAGTGGGAAAGGGCAGGCACACCGTGAACAAAGTTTTGTTTGGGGGCAGAAGGACGAAATATGGTAATAAAGATGAGATTAAACAGGAAGAGAAACGAGTTATTAACTTAAGATAGAATGAAAATTATATTTTAAGGGGACATTTTCAATGGTTACCTCATGGAAAACAAGCTGTTAGTAAATAATACATTTAAGGTGTTAATGGCGAATGGTTACAGGAACAGAAAAGTGAGATAGAAAGAAAGAATATTAGCTTAGCTTCTTGACATTGTTTGGCGAAGGAATGGAATGAGATGGGAGTTTTTAAAACAGATATGCTGCAACTGGAAGCGAGTTTAGCTTGGGGACAGAGGGATGAAAATGATGGTGATAGAATTAGGTTGAACAGACTGGGAAGCGAGGAGAAACAAACAAGCAAAGTTTTGTTTGGGGACAGAAATATATATTATGTATATATATTATGTATGTATATATTCTTTTATTCTGTATTATCTTAGTCTTTTGATGCTGCCATGCTGTTGTACCGCCATGAGTCGTACAAATCGACCCCAGAACTTATTCTCTTGAATTGTAGCACTTATTCTATTGATGTCGTTTGCTGACTGACTACTTACAGAGATGTAAGCCCACCAGCATCAGTTGTCATGCGATGGTGGGGGTACAAAAACAGACACACAAACACACACACACACACATATATATATATGATGCACTTCTTTCAGTTTCCATGTATCAAAACTACTCACAAGGCTCTGGTCAGCCCGAGGCTATAGTAGAAGACACTTGCCCAAAGTGCCATGCAGTGGGACTGAACCTGAAATCATGTTGTTGGTAAGCAAGCTATTTACCATACAGCCACTCCTGCATCCATATTATATATATATATATTATATATATATATAATATACAACAATATATATATATATATATAATATATATATATATATATATATTATATATATATATATATATATATTTGTAATATATGTATTCTCTCTTTTCACTTGTTTCAGTCATTTGACTGGTCATGCTGGAGCACCGCCTTTAGTTGAACAGATCGACCCTAGAACTTATTCTTTGTAAGGCTAGTACTTATTCTATTGGTCAGCTTTGCCGAATTGCTAAATTACAGGTACATAAACACACAAGCATCAGTTGTCAAGCGATGTTGGTTGGACAGACACACACAAACACATACACACACACACGCACACACACACACACACACACACACACACACATACATATATATACATATGTGTATATATATGTATATATGACAGGCTTCTTCCAGTTTCTGTCTACCAATCCCACTCACAAGGCATTGGTCAGCCTGAGGCTATAGTAAAAGTCACTTGCCTAAGGTGCCAAACAGTGAGAATGAACCAGGAACCATGTGGTTGGTATACATGCTACTTACCATGCAGTCATTCCTGCACCTATGATATATACATATATATATATATATCTTTCTTTCTTTTCTTTTTACTTGTTTCAGTCATTTGACTGCGGCCATGCTGGAGCACCGCCTTTAGTCGAGCAAATCGACCCCGAGACTTATTTTTTATAAGCCCAGTACTTATTATATCGGTCTCTTTTGCCGAACCGCTAAGTGACGGGGACGTAAACACACACCAGCATCGGTTGTCAAGCAATGCTAGGGGACAAACACACACACACTTACATTTATATATATATATATATACGACAGGCTTCTTTCAGTTTCCGTCTACCAAATCCACTCACAAGGCATTGGTCGGCCCGGGGCTATAGCAGAAGACACTTGCCCAAGATGCCACGCAGTGGGATTGAACCCAGAACCATGTGGTTGGTTAGCAAGCTACTTACCACACAGCCACTCCTATATATATATATATATATAATTTTTTTGTAGTTTCAGCTCAGACTAGTGAAGGTGGCTGAGTATGAATGTCTTCTAGAGGACCATCTTTGTTTCCTTCTCTCTGATTCTGAAGGTTCTGAAGATCCATCCAGCCAGCCATCTGCACTTTATCACCATCTTGGTAATGTGCACTTGGAAAGAGGTATCATGAATCCTCTCGATACCCAGGTCATGCACTGATTTAGCTTCTGTGATTGTAATCACCCCTAGGCCAGTGTACTCTGTAAGCCTTTTGTTCAGTTTGGGGTGTTGATAGTATAGGGCTTGGCATTTTCCATCTTTAGACTGCATATTATTGTCCCTAGCCAATCTGTAAATTGCATCCCACTCCTGTTGTAGGCATGCAACATTGCTAGGGTTTTGTATTTTCTGCAAGACTTTTCCTATTGTCTGTGTAGCTAGCAAGGATGGCTATATGGGCAGCTGAGGGCATATCTGAGAGGGCCACTATGAAAAGCAGTGGTCTCAAGACAGTGCCCTGTGGAACACCACTCACTATTTGTGTTTTCTTTGAGGTGGCTCGATTGGCCACCACTGCCTGATGTCTATCTTTCAAAAAAATCATGTAACCACTCTCCAAGTTTTCCAACTATGCCAAGATCGTGCAATTTATGGCATATCATATCATGATCAACTTTATCAAAGGCTTTTCCAAAGTCAAAGTATATTACATCCACATTTGAGTTGCCGAGTAACTGCTTCAGTACCTATAGTGCTGTAGGAGCTGGGTCAGGCAGCCCCTACCTGGCCAAAAATCATGCTGGCTATTACTCAGCAAGTCGTTTTCTTCAAGGAATGTGATTAGCTTCCCTCTGACTATTTGTTCCATGATTTTGTTGATGTGTGAAGTCAGAGAGATAAGCCTATAATTTTTGGTATCTGCTCTGTATCCTCCTTTATGGATTGGGCATATTATTCCTTCCTTCAGTTTGCTTGGCAGCTTGCCATTTGCCAGAAAGCTCTGGAAGAGATTCTGTAGTGGTTTCACCGGGGCACACTTATACAATTTGTGGAGGATTGCTTGGAAACCATCAGGACCAACAGTTGAGTTGCGTCCCCCTCATCTATGGCTAGTGTTATGTCTTCTTCCCCAATATCTTCCTCACTGGTTATAGATGAGGCAACAAAAAAATCCACTGTTTCGTTCACTTGTCTGTGTCCCAACAGGGTGGTAAAGACACTTTTGAACTGTTCATATAGTACCTCACTGATCCTGGGTGGGTTGTCTGTGAGGGAGCCATCCTATTGGAAGAAGGGTGCTATCTTGCAGCGCACTGAGACTGTTTCTTTGGCATAATGAAAGAAGGCTTTTGGATTTGACTTGATATGTTTTGCTCTCTCCTTCACATAGGATTGTTGCAGTCTTTTTTTCAATCTCCATCAGTGTAGTTTTTAGGTGTGATCTTTCACTATTTTTGGATGCTGGTTGAGGTGATTTGCAACCTTCATCTATTGTCTCATGAGGAACTTCCTCTCCCTTGGAATCTTGTTCCTTTTGTGTTGGCCTTGTGCTCTGGAGCATATTTCTGGTGGGGCAGTTATACATAAAATCCTTGGCCCAAGCTACACCTAGTCTGATACACATTACTGTTATCATACTTGTGTATATTTCATATAGCTTCTATAAGCTTGGAAATATTGTAAACTATCATCATCATTTAGTGTTCATTTTCCATGCTGATATGGGTTAGATGATTTGACTGGAGCTGGTAAGCCAGAGAGCTGCTGCACCAGGCTTTAGTCCATTTTGGTTTGGTTTCTCTGGTTGGATTCCCTTCCTAATACCAACCACTCCATAGAATGTGCTGGGTGGCTTTTGCATGTCACCAGCACAGGTGCTTGTCATGTGTCATTGGTATGAACCATGACTATGATTTCACTTAGCTTGATGTATCTTCTCAGGTATTATTGTAAATGATAATGATAATATCAACATTGACAGGGGCTTCTAGAAATAAAACTTCTTGTGTGAGACTACTTAAAATATCTTTTAACTGTATAGTTTTTGGTGTGGTACCAAAGACCGTCATGTACGCAGAATTTGTTTTGCTACCTTATTTTGGATGCTATTAGTTAACCCAACAGTCCTATTGCATGAATATATTTTCTTTTTACATTTCAAGCCCTGATGGCAAGAAAATACGCAGCAAGCCCCAGCTCGCTCGACATCTAGGAGATGTCATTGATCTCAGTGCGTTTGACTTCCGAACCGGACGAATCATCCACAGTGCTCTGCGGAAAAGCAAGCGGTCTAAAGGTTCGTCGTTTGACTTTGCTCGAGGTTTGTAATTCTTTACTTCAGATTATAACTTGCTTAATACTTGCTCTGTACTGGGAAATGGTGGACAGACTCTGTTGTTTCTGTCTTTGCCAGTAGAGGATTTCTATTTCGGGTGCCCCTTCAGCTATGATAAGTATGACTATTTTTCAATTTTACTCTCCTTTTTTGCATAAAAATTAATTTTACCATGATTGGTAGGATGTTAGAATAAAATGTGACTGAGTATAAGTTGTATGAAGTGGAGATATATATATATATATATATATATAAATTTTTGTATCTCATATGCATGCATGTATGTATGTATCACAATAATACTTTACAAGTGGTTTCATGAACAAAATAGAGGATATTTAATATAAATGTATATTTATTAATGTATAGTAGTTAGAGATCCATTACTGATCCATGACCTTAATTTTCATGCTGATTACACAATCCTCAGATAGATAATGTGAGGAGAATTTTATTTAAAAAAAAATTGTTATTCAATAGCGTTAGTATTGATGATGATGTTTCACCAACATATACCTTACATTATTTCATAAAATTAATAACATCACCTTTGCAAATATCAATAACATTCACTGTCATGTATCAGTAGTGATCTTTAACAACAATAGATTAATATTATATCACATAGTTCCGGGTTCAGTCCCACTGCGTGGCACCTTGGGCAAGTGTCTTCTACTATAGCCTCGGGCCGACCAAAGCCTTGTGAGTGGATTTGGTAGATGGAAACTGAAAGAAGCCCGTCGTGTATATGTATATATATGCGTGTGTGTGTTTGTGTGTCTGTGTTTGTCGCCCTAGCATTGCTTGACAACCAATGCTGGTGTGTTTATGTCCCCGTCACTTAGCAGTTCGGAGACCGATAGAATAAGTACTGGGCTTATAAAAGAATAAGTCTCGGGGTCGAGTTGCTCGATTAAAGGTGGTGCTCCAGCATGGCCGCAGTCAAATGACTGAAACAAGTAAAAGAGTAAAGAGTATATATATATATTAGTGGTGTGAGTTTATAGACAGTTCTATTCATTGAATTACTGGACAGGCCAGCTAGGAGTTTGGCTCTCCCTCTCTGCGTTGTGTCCAAGGCACATAAATCTTAATAACTGAGTTAATTATAACTCCAATTAGGCACTCAGGTTTTTACTTCACTATTCTTTGGTTCCAAGTCAGATCCAATGTATCTTTTCTTTTGTCAGACTGGTGAACTAAGAATGTGAAGACAGATGCTAATAATTCTGCCAGCTCACCTTACCTAATTGTAATAATGCCATTTCGCATTGGTTATCCTGTTACTTATACAGTAATCCCTCGACTATCGCGAGTGTTACATTCCAAAACACCCTGCGATAGGTGGAAATCCGCAAAGTAGAAACAGTACTGTACTGTGTATTTTTTAATTATTTTAATAATTTGTATATATTTATTTTATCATAAATGCAAAACGACACCATGGAGGAATCAACATAAGCTTAAATAATAAACCGCGATAGGTGAACCGCGATATGGTAAGGGATTACTGTACAGTGTTTAAAGTTTGTTTTAGGACTGTAGCTGCTTTCATAAGAGAATTGTTAGTAAAGTATATCAGTGAATGATAGACTTCTTCATGGCATAAAATTTATTCCACAGTCAAAATTTTTGGAAGATATGTCAAAATAAAGATTGTTTGGCTACATAACATGGCAGTCCTGGTTTAGAACTGTAATTTAGCAACAGGAGACATCATCTCCAGCTGGCTATACGAAATGATCTGTGTCCTTTTATTTTCGAACAAGGGAATCTAGCACCCCAACCCATGTAAGGATTGTGTCATATAGCCAGCTGGAGATGATGTCTCCTGGGGCTAAATTACGGTAACATTTGTCCTAAACCAGGACTGCCATGTTATGTTGGCAAACAATCTTTACTCCAAAGTACTGTTGCTGAACATCTCTTGTTGTGAGATTTACAAATAGTAATTTTTGAATATGTCAAAATAGTTTTTAAATTGGCAGTATTACATTGACTGATTTTTGGCCTGTAATCAGTTTGTGAGTGAACTTAGGATTGTATCATATCGTGATTGATCTTCATGTTATGTCACATCTTGGTTGATTTTTGTGGTTGTCTTACTCCTTGACTGAGTTTTTGTGGGTTGTGTAACACCATCAGTGGTCTTTCGCATTGTATCACCTCTTATAAACTTTGAACATGCTTCATTTCCTTAAGTATTGAGTATATAGTTATATGAGTTAGGTATCTGATGTGTCACACATTTAAGTATTAAATAGACTACTTCTCTCAACCCAGTTGCTGTTACTTTGTGTCTGTTGTTCATTAGATTTTAGATTTTCATTTCTAGTGATTTTCATTTCTATTGTCCTTTGTGTTTACGGAACACAGATATACATGAGTGTCAGATTTGATCTTGTTATGTCTTAAAGCAGGTATATTGTGGGTTATAACAACATATCTATGTTGGTGGTGTTGGGTCCCAAACATTAAGCTACTAGTTACAGAAGCAAGTAGAAACTATTATTACCCTTTTGTTTTATCGCTTTCGATCTTATTTCTTTGACAGGAATGCGCCATGACTCCAGTTTAGCATTGCCAATCCGTCAGACAGCTTCAATATTTAAACAACCAGTGACAGTCATTCGAACACGTCCAGAGAGTCGACCTAAGACAGATCTCAAACATGGACCTCAAGAGCAACCTAAACAGGTGAATTTTTCAATTTACAGCTAATGTGTAAACCTTTCTGTTCAGTTTTGGCATCAGAATGTAACTTTTTCCCTCTACCTGGGTGTTGATGATGAGGTAGGTTGTGGTTATTGCTGTTTAGCCCCAGGTCACTCTTTATCTTCTCTTCTCTGATAAAGGGGCACAAAACAGAAACAACGGACCCTTTCTTTGCCTCAATGCCACTATATTTATTTTAAACATCATACAGCTCTTATTGAGCAGACCTATGATGAAACGTGTTCCAGCTGTGACCATACAATCTATTTCAGGCAATTTATTTAGAACTACATTACCCATTATTCACATTATTTACATTTGATGGATATTTGTCATCTTGTTTGTTGTTAATACAACATTTCAGCTGATATACCCTCCAGGTGTCTTGGGGGAAATTTCGAACCTGGGTTCTCATTCCTAAGGTATTTTTCAATGTTGTTATTATTATTATTCAGGTCACTGCCTGGAATCGAACTTGGAATCTTGGGGTTAGTAGCCCGTGCTCTTAACCACTATGCCATATGCCCATCTCCAGCACCTTCACATAGCCGCCTGAATGTAATCAGTGTACATAATTCCTCATCTCTTAAATATACAACTGTATTACATTACCCATGTCCTTTTATGTAAGAGGGTAATGTAGGACTTGAAAGTGACCTAGTTGTTATTTCTTGCAAGTCAATGATCACAGTTTTGTATTCCAATTTTTCTTGTTTTACCTTTTGTCGTAACAATTTGGGTGAGATTGTTTCTAATCTGGGTGTTGGATCATGTTTAACCTGTCTGTTGATCACTCACTCTCACTTAATATAAGGGAGGTACACTGATGCTTGTAAAGTTAGAATTTACAACTACACTCTCATTTTTCTTGTTTTTCTTTGGGAATATTTGGGTTCTTGTCAAGTTGCTAATGAGTAACAACTGTTAATGAATTAAATTATGGTTGTAAATAGCCAATGATATCCAGACTAACTGAAATAGCTGTTGTTGTTTATTGAATTGCATGCAGGGTGTTTAGGCTGAATTTGAATTTGTACAAAAGGAAAAGAAAACACAATATCTAATCCAAAGATAAAAGCATTTTTAAAAAAGCAAAAGCTACCAATTTGATTATAGCTGGAAGATAACTGTTTACTCAAAATAGCTGTCTTCAGCTTCCACCATGGCCTCAAGCAGGTTATGGGACCTGGTGCATGCATACCCCACTGTGCCCCCAGGAAGATCTTGAAGCATGTCTTTGATCTTGGCCATCAGTTTGGCCTTGGTATTGCAGGCAGAACAATTGCTGTCTTTCTCAGTTGTACTCCATACATAGTAATCCATGGGATTACAATCAAGAGAACTAGGAGAACAGAATTTGGGGCTGGTGAAGTCATAGAAATTCTCTGACAACCACTTTCTTGAGATACAGCAAGTAGCCAAATCCTGCAGCCACACACATGGCCTTCCAGCAGCAACCCTTTCCAACCAGGGTTTGACCACAGTCTCCTGCAACTTCACATAGCCACCTGAATTGAGTAATGTTGAAAGATGTGGGGTGGCATGATGTCACCTTCACTTGAGACACACCCAAAGACCATCATAATTTGGGGGAACTTGGTTTTCATGATGTCTACATCACATCTCACAGCCATTATGGTGTTCGTAGAGCATTGAGCAGCAATCATGATGTTGGCATTTTGTTATTCGCTGCAAGTCATCATTGTACAAGTAAGTCTTTTCGAATGTTCAGATGGTTTCCATTCCTTCAGAACAGCTAACTTTTTCTCAACTACAACTTTAATTCTTTTGTTACTCTATTCCTGTTAACATATGCTACTTTTGTTTTAATAAATTTTTAAAATAATGAAGAATTCAGTAAAATAACTTTCTAATTCTTAAGCTGGGGTCTGGAACAAATTAGCATGGAAGATTATAATCTAGACCACTTTAAAACAGTAAGTTTATGTCATAGAACCTTGGGCTGCTATCAAAAGGGTTAGTCTTTATGCTCTTCAATGCCATTGCCTGTTCACCAATACATCAAGCTGTTCCTGAAAAAAGGAGGCATAAAAATAATCAAATTTAGCCCAAACACCCTGTAGGTGAAGCCTAATGTTATCATCATTCTTATCCCTATAATTTTTTTGTTTTGTTAGCCCTGATTAGTTAGGTTTACCATCGAATATCCTGAGATCAATGAAGTATACCTCTGAGTCTTAATCTTGTGACACTCCTCCCAGTGTGTATAATATCATGTTTGTGCTAAATTTAGTGTTGTAAATGCACACGTCTTGTTGCTTTTGCAGAATGGGTTGGGCTGTGAACCATTAAACTTGAACAGTCTCAAAATGACAGAGAAGATAAAATTTGATGTGACATATTTCATTTGTAAATCTAAATTTCTTTCATCAGAAGTTACCTCAACTGATATGTAAAACGTTTTCTTTACAGCTGTTTTGGGAAAAACGATTGCGTGGTGTCCAGCCTCGTGATGTTAATGATGATCCATTTGTTGCTTTGGAACTTCCTCTTAACATGCAAGGTAAATGTTTCTGTCAGATTGTTTCTTTAATCATTCTTATACCTTGCCCATGTCTTGTTACTTTAACCTTGTAAATCTCTTATTTTGAACTTCTGAAATTTTAGTGTCAAAAATTTTAGAATTCAAAATGGTAAACAAAAATTTGTAGACATTGATTTACCTCTGTTTCCTAATGTCCTCCAATAGCAACCATCGTTGCTGATGTTATTGACTTTCTTGTAAATCCATTACTCTGTCAAAAGTAATATTATTTATCTACATTGTTTGCAATTAATCACGCATTGTATTATTGTTTTAAGATTTCAATAATATGTTTATTTTTAGAATGACATTGTAGGATTGCTGTGAGAGGCCAAATCTGGCTGATTTGAACATAATGCAGGTAGAATATTTGGGTTAGATTTAGCCAGTTTAAACACTAAAGGGTTAAATAGTCATTTATACATAGCCGTGTATCTTTTGTTGAGATAGCATGTTTTAGAAAGAGATAAACACAGCTCTATCTTTTGTATATCTTTTGCATTTCACTTCATAAAATGCACCAAATGTTACCCATCATTAATTGAGATATAAAGTAACTTATTTATTCTCAAAATGATATTTTCAATAATTGAATGTTTTCAGAATTAACTAAGATATCAAATGTAAATGTTATTGGACATTACAGGCACCAAATTGAGACAGCAAAGAGACTCACTGATTGGATATTGATATCACTCAATATTTCCACTTTTGTTAGTTTTGTCTTTTCAAACATTTAAAAACAACCAGCTTATAAAAATGTTTTTCTTTTGATGTGTGTGTGCATGAGGAGTGTAAATACAAAGATATTTTCATTCTTTATGTTCACGTGGTACACATGTTCATGTATAACAGTGTGTTTATGTGTATGTGTGTGTGTGTATGCATATACACATATATATATATTTTTATAAAATTTTGTCTATTGTTGTCGATGATGACCAGGACATAACATGGGAGAAGTGTCTGGCTTTGGCCAATCAGTCCAATGCGTGCTTAGAAGGTTCTGCAGCAGGTCAGGCACTGGTGGTCTGCAGGGAATGAAAGCAAGGAGTTGGCTTTGGACGTGTGTACCTCATGTTTTCTTTTTGCCCCTGTGGTCATGTTCTGTTTGTAGGAAGTTTCACCTCTGTTAGTACTGCCGCACCAGCCTGGGTGGTCCTGTGCTTGCATTTTTCAGATGTTGGGGTGGATCTAAAAGCACTTAAGTATGTAATAATAATAATAATAATAATTCTTTTTATTGGCCACAAGGGCTGACACACATGATTAGAAAACATGAAGGGACAAAACAGGATGAAAGGTTACAAAGGGTTTTGTCCGTTTGTAAAAATCCGTGTAAAAAACAGTGTAACAAAGAAAATATTTAACAATGAAAAACTCCCAATAGGGGGAGGCGTTACGAAAGGTTCCTGGTGGAAAAAACCCATAAAAGCCAACGGGAGCCTGGTCAAAAGGGGGGTAGAGAGCCCCTTTCTCCTTTTATAAAACCTTTTTCAATCACAGGCGAAACCTGAGAATTGGTCCATTTACACTGGCCATTCTTGCACAATTCACCCACCTTTCAGAAAACTTGCTATCAGACAGCACTCTCCTCTCTAACCTCATCTTCCTTTTCAACTGAAACTTGAAAAAGTTGATGAGGCCTTGACCAAAGAGGAAAGTGTCTAACTTTAGCCCTTTTAAACGGGTCCACCATACAACCTCTTTCGCCACAGCCACTAGGCACAGGAAAATGGCCTTGCCCTCCTTGTTAAAGGAGGTCGGCGGGGCAATCTTCACTATGGATTCAGCTGATAGCCGGATCCGTCCTATATGTGACAGTAGCTGTTCGACATAAACCCATAGTTCAGCAATACTCGGACACTGGACGAGTGCGTGCAGAACGATTTTGTCGTCCTGGCAACACCTCAGGCAGGCCCGGCTGAGTTTATCCCAAACAGGCAGAGCCCCTCGGTAGCACTGCCAGGCGAGCGACCTCTGGAAATTATCCATTGGCCCCGGCCCGAAAGTCCTTCCGAACAGACCGCTCAGTTTGTTATCATCAACGCCTAGAGTTTCCCCGAAAACGTTGTCACATTTTTCCTCCACTAACCCTCTATAGAACGCTAGAGTGGAACTAAACCGATCGCATTGCCCGCCTGGCGGAGGGCAGAGAGAGCTTGACAGCACTCGAAGTTTGATCCAGGTCTGCAGCTCTGTCAAAGAGACGAGCTGCGGAAAGTCGCATCTGACAAAAGACGACCACGCCTGTTCATCGTCTAGGAAACGCTTGAGATGTCGCAGCCTGAGCGCATGTCTGCGTATCAGTAACCACGGCATGCCAAGGCCTCCGTTCAGCAGTCGTTGACAGCAGATGGATCACCTGACCAGTGGCACCTGACCCTTCCACAAAAAGTTGAAGAGCAGGCGTACCAGCTTGGCCAACCAGCGGTTGGGACAAGGGACGATGTTCAAGCGGTAATAGATGACGGATGTGATGTACGCATTCGCTACCTCTGCTCGACCTTTCAGGGACAGCTTCCTCTCGGCCCATTTCTGGGTGAGACGTGCCACCCTGCTCATCACTTCTTCCCAGTTTTTATTCACCTGGAGGTCCGGACCGAACCAGACCCTGAGCAGTTTAACGGGTCCGTCTGTCCAGCGCCCTACGACGCTGTTGGATGGCATGGGCTTGCTTCTCCAGGTGCCCAGTTGCAAGCCCACAGACTTTTCTGCGTTAATCTTTGCCCCTGTCACCGCTTCGTACTCGTTTAGTGTCTCGCCAATCAGGCCAATGTGCCTGTGGCTCGACACCATCACAGTGACGTCGTCGGCATAGGCAGACATGCTGTTTCCACCTCCTAGATCACGCGGGATACCCCTCAAAGCCTCCAACTTGCGCAGTAATGGCTCGAGAGTCAATATGTACAAGATGGAGGAGAGAGGGGAATCCTTGGTGGACCGAATGCGAGATGTCAAACGGTTCCGAAAGGTGACTGTTCACCCGTATCACTGAGCAGATAAAGCCGTATAAAGCAGTGATCCACCCACAGAAGACTGGACTGAAGCCAGCTGCCTTGAGAACAGCTGCTAGGTACCGATGGTCGACCCTATCGAAGGCTTTACTCTGATCTAAATTGATCAAAGCCCCACCCGTGCCAGCGTCGTTACCCACCCTCTCTATGATGTAGCGCATGAGATGGAGGTTGTCGTGTATCGACCTGGTCGGCATGGCGCATGTCTGCGTCTTGCCAACCAGCTTGTCCACGACAAGCACCAATCTCTTGGCTAGCACCTTGGCCAAAATCTTCAACTCTGCATTGAGCAGAGTGATGGGCTGAAAATTCCCTATAATGTCCCCCTTGTTTGGGTCCTTTTTTAGCAAAGCCACCACCCCTCGACAGACAAAAGCAGGAATTCTCCCGTTTTGCTGCCAGTTGCAGTAGACGTTTGCCAACAGGCCCGCAAACAAATCTGGCATTGAAGTGTAAAGCTCGTAGGGCAAACCATCCAAACCTGGCGATCTATCTCTCGTGCAACTCTTCATCGCTTCCTCCACTTACCAGGCAGATATCGGTCCTTCACAGCACTCTGCCTCGCTGTCCGAGAGTTGCGGCAGGCAAGTCTGTACCATTGTCCGTTCCACTGCTTGTCCCAAACAGTTGAGCAAAGTGCCGCTGAAACACCGCACACATGCTTCGGTTCAGTAACCTCGCGTTCTGGTCCACCAAAGACCGAATGTTTGCTTTGTTGCCTCGCTTCGCCTCCGCCACGCGGGCCCATCGAGTGGCTCTAGTCCCCTCCCCGCTTAGCGAACGTGCCTTAGCTCTGACAACGCAGCCTTCGTGTTTTGTGTCAAAGTGTTGGTCGAGGGCCAACACGTCGGTCGCGATGCCAGTCTCAAGAGCCTCGTCTAGTTTCTTAACTAAATCCTGCTCTCTCTTCCTACGTTCAATAGCTAGAGTCTTACTAAACCTAATCGACTCTACTCTAATTGCTCTCTTGAGGGCAAACCACCAGTTGTTGTTGATGATTGCGCCCGCTTAACTAGTAAACTAATCCGGTCTCTGTAAGCTTTGCACGCCGTTATAGACGCGTTCAGCTTCCAGTAGCCGGGTCCCTGTCTATGTAGCCTATCTAAGTCGACCGTACAGATCACGAATTTGTGGTCCGTGTAGTCGACTAGGTGGAATTGTGGACACCCTATGCTGTCCTTATCTGCTGGCCTACAAAACACTCTAAGTACGATCTAGACGACCCGATGCGATTGGTCCAAGTCCACATTGGCACATTCGGGTTGTCTAGTCGAAACCTGTCGGACAGCTGGAAGCGTCCGAGTAGGTTGGCGAGGCTCTTGCACCCTCCTCTCCTATCAGATGCTCCCCTGCTCACCCGATCGAAACGTTCGTCTAAGACAGCGTTCCAATCTCCAACTAGCACTAGAGTGCGTGACGTTCCCAGGAAAACTTCCAGACGTTTGAAATAATCCGACTGCCTTGCTCCTGTCGGGGCGTAGGCAGCCAGCAGTCTGAAAGCACCGCAGTCACTACTGTCTACGTCGAGGACCACTAACTTACCTTCCAGATCCAGGAAGACTGTCCTTATTTTCAAGTCCAGGCCCTTCCGAAACAACACTGCAGTACCACCACCGCCCGCTCCCGGCCGACATGGAGATAGAAAGATCTCGTATCCACCGAAAAGGGCTGCGAGTTCCTGCGGGTCGCAGAGCCTGGTTTCACTAATGGCTGCTACATCCACATCATGAAACCTCAGGTCGTTTAACAGGTGACCCTGATTCCAAGGTGACCCGAGGCCTCTCACATTCAAGCAACCGATTCTAAGTTTTGCCATGTTTCAAAGGTGACAAAAAAATAAAAGGAGAAAAAGGCTCTACTTACTGTTGTTGGTGGTGGGGGTGGCTCCCTTGTGCTTTTGCACGGGTGTTTCTACAATATTTTTATAAAGTTTCTTTGAGAAACTTCTCCCTAGCGATGCTACATCGTTAGGGAATATCTGTTTTATGTCACTGTATGTTTTTGGGTTAATTTTGATTGTGAGAATGTGTGCTGGTGGTGTGTTGTGTGTAGGTATAATGAAATCTGTAATGTTTGTACTTGTGTTGTCTTTTAGATATGAAACAAGTTTTTCATTTTTTGTGTTAATGGCTGTAATTGTGTCTGTGTTTGTTGGTGTGTGGCAGTGGCAGTAGTGGTGTCGAAATTGTGGTTGTTTGTTGTTGTGAGTGTGTGTTGTTGTTGGGAAGCACTGTTTGTTTGTGCTTCCCCTGTGTCTCTTTTTGCTTTTTCCTCCTCTTCTTCTTTGGAGGCACTGTGTGCCATTCACCTTTCTCGGTATCAGTGCTTGCACAATCCGAGCTGTCCTGATCCGGAAAGGGGATGGTTGTCGGGTCCGCTTCAGCTGCAGGGCGAAATATTGTTGGTTCTGCTGGTAGCGGTGGTGTTGCTGTATCTGTTGGTGATGGTGACGGTGTCGGTGATTCTTCTTCTTTTTTTTGTTGTTGTTTTTCTTGGTGCTGGGGTTGGTGTTGGTTTGGTGGTTGTTGTTGGAGGTGGTGTCGTGATGGTGTTGGTGGTGTGGCAGCCTTTGGTGTTTCTTGCTGTTGTTGTTTTTGTTGCCTCCTACACTCGCCTCCTTATGAGAGCTCAAAATCTCTCGTGGAGGCGCCATCCAACTAAAATGCAAATATATGGGAAATTACCACCTGTGTCATCTCTTGTGAAAGGTAGGAGAGTCCAGTTTGCTGGACATTGTTGTAGAGCTGAAAAAGAAGTAATTTCTACTCTTCTCCTCTGGAAGCCATCTACTCGCAACACACTCTCCTACCCTGATGTAATCTCCAGGGATACAGGCATCCAGCAACAGGACCTCCGTAATGCTATGATGGACCATGAAGTCTGGCGCAACATAGTAAATTCCATTGTCTCGACCACGGTCGAACAATGATGATGATGATGTTGTTGCTGCTGCTGCCGCCGCCACCGCCTCTTGCCGTCTGCCTCCATTCTTTTTTTTTGAATGGGGCAGTCCCTCTTTAGGTGGCTTTCGCTGCTGCAGAGGTAACATTTTGGCTTTTGCCCCTCCACAGTAACGTGCAGCCTGGTTCCGTCTGGCAAATTTACCGAGTCAGGTATGGCATTGATGTTTTCCTGCTGGATTTGTACCAGCAGTTGAACTCCCATACCTGACCAGTTTTTCTCCCTCACTGTTCGTACATCTAGAATAGTGGCAGTGTTCGCTATGTCATAGAGGACAGCCGCCACCAGCCATGATATATTGAGTTCGGGGGGGTACTGTGTCGATTTTTATTTTTTGGACCTTACGCCCGAGATATGATGGGACAAGCAACAAATTTTCATTTTGTAAGGGCGAAATGGCATGCGCCCTTGCATCCTCCTCTGTTGGGAAGCGAACCTCCACGGTTCCGAACCGCTTCCCACTGGTGACATAGTTCTTTTTGCCCCATATGGGCTTCAGAGCTATTTCCAATTGTTGGGGTGTTGCGTTTATTACTCTTGTTTTTCTTGTCGAAAACCTTGTAATGTATTGTTTTCTTGTTTGTGTCATTTATGAGTTGTTGAGGTGTATTGAGGAAAACAGTTTCCTTCTTTTCTCAACAACTCCTTTGCGTTTTTTATTTGGTCTGTTGTAACTTTTACTTCCTCCGAGTTTTCTTTTGTGGCGGAGGCAAAATTGCTATGGTGGCTTGTTGTGTTGTTGCTGGTGGTGGTGTCAGTGTGGCTGCTGGTCATTTTTTTTGCTTCTTTTTCCGGTACTGTTGCACTGGTGGAAGGAAGAGAAGGAAAATCTTCGATGGCGTCAAAAGTGACGCCTTCGTTTTCATTTTCATTTGGAACGTTAGGCTTGCCAGCACGTTCCTTCGAACACTTTTGTTTGCTTTTTAAGGCACGAAATGGGTGGTTTGGAGAAATGTTCAAATCAATTTTTTCTTGTGGAGGGGATGGTGTTCCAAGAGGGGAACAGCCAACTGTTCTTTTTAACAACATTTTTTCAATATGTATGTGAATGTAATTTTAAAAAGTCAATATTTCAAACGAAAATTTTACCCCTAATGGGGTAAAATTTTGCCTAGCCAACTAGCTCCGAAAGAAGTTAGTCGGCTTGGCCACACAAATATCCAAAAATATTTACACTTTTAAACAAATTTCCAACAGAAATGATGCAAAACTTACGCAGCTTCTGGAGACACATCCGTCCGCTCGAGAGGAAATAATAATAATAATAGTAATAAATAAATAAGAGGAATAAATGCATATTTAAGTATATTAAATATCAGATAAGATAAATCCTTGGTTTATTGAAATTATCTTCCTTTCAAGAGGTAAGTAAGCAACTACCTTGTGGTATTTGTCACCAATTCTGATTGAAAAGGGGAGATAATTCCAAGAATCAGGAATTCTCTGAAAGTGATATGTCATTAACGAAAAACAGTTTGATTACCTGGAAACAAGAGGACAGCAGTGGACACATGTTTCTGTCTCAGTAGGTGTTATCAGCACACCAGTAGTTCTACTCTGACTCCAGCACATGTGAAACTTGCACATATACAAAAAAGAGTAGAAAGCTTTGTGAGGAATAATTTGCAAAATTTAAGCATATATTTGCTATGAGAAATATTTCAGAGTAGCCAGTGGCATGGCTGTGAACAGCAAATGATGAATAAAGGTATATCAGATACCTTATATGATCCATTTTCTTTTTTATTTATTTGAAATTATTTTCTCTTTAAGAGAAATGTAAATGGAATGCCTTGTGGCAATTACGATGGCATGCTGTTTTGGAAAATTCTTGATTATTGGGATTATTTCTCCTTTTAAATCCACTCACAAGGCTTTGGTTGGCCTGGGACTATAGTAGAAGACACATGCCCAAGGTGCCATGCAGTGAGACTGAACTGAGAACTATGTGATTTGAAAGCAAACTTCTTACCTCACAGCTACACTTTGCATGATATTTGATATATCTTTATTTGTCTTTATTGCCTGTATTCAAACCATTGGCCACTCAGTTTTGTTTATACACACACACACGTACCCACATTCATAACTATGATTAACCCTTTCATTACTATATTTCTGATGTAAAACACCCCTATGAGTTTCAATTAAATTCTAAAATAATCATGAATTTAGACTAGTTTCACTAAACAACTGTAACTTTTTTACTTATCAACATATTAATGTGATATTTGGAGCATAATTAAAGAAAGGGTTCTTAATCAATTCTATTGCATAACTTTTGTCTCAAAGTGATTTTAATTACAGGTAAATCCAGGTAAACTGAGCAAAAGGTAAAAATATTAAAATTTTGTTTAAACATTACCATAGAATATGAATCATCAGCTAATATTTAATTGAGATATGCAACAAAATTTTGATATAGAAGAATTGTGCACATCACTAGATTATCAGTAGAATTTAATGCACAACAGAACAGGTGTACCATAAAGGTGGAATAAACTGAAATACTGGAATCCACTGCAAGTTTGACTGAACTAAAAAAATCGGTCAAAAAATAATACGTGGCCCTTCTTATGGTATAGAAGTGATAAATTCCAGACCACATCGTACTCTAGGCCATGCTGACTAACATTATTTTCCCTGTATAAAAACTAAATCCACAACAGTACCCAGTATTTGCTTCATAAATTTTCCATACTTTGATCCCCCATTTCGTGGGCTTTCCTGGCATATACTGTTTGTTTACATTCTGTGTAACAGTTTGTTTATGCAGTGATCACTTCCATAGACCTACCTTATTGAATTCTGTCTGACCCATGCAAGTGAACATTAAAGTAATGATAATGATGGACTCTCTCTGTCTCTCTTTTTTTATTCAATCACTTTGTAGAAGAAAATGGTTGATGGTTATACCAGTTGTATTGAAATTCAGTCAGTTAGGCATGGTAGATTGTAAGGAAAGGGAATTTGATGACTTTTAATTAGTCTGTTATCTTTGTGTTAGTGTATTGTTGTGTTTCACCTTCTCAGAGCATGTATGATTGGTTTTTGACAGCTCATGGTTAGTGCTTTCAGACTCTGTGTGTGTGGGTCAATTCACAAAGTCGTGGCTATTTTTAATCAGGGTTTGATAAATTTTTACAGCAAGGATTGCCATTTCAGATATTTGTTTTGCTTCTGGTGCGATCTTATTCTCTTGCTGGCACTTTTGAAAATTTGTAATGGCATGAGGAAGGAAGCCCAGCACCCAAGACTTTCTTGCAGAGTCTGAGACTGGTGGAGACATTGAGAGGAAGAAAGCATGGCTTGTAGGTTATCTTTAGATCTAAAGATTGGTTTAAATGTGTACTACAAACTCCATGGAACCATTAGCATTTAGAATTCTTTGATATGAGGTAGTCATACTTTACCTTGTAGCTTTGAGATTTCAATGATGTAATTGTTTATTTTTATAATAATATTGTAGGGTATGTGTGAGAAAACAGATTATTTTGGCCAGATATGTTCAGTTTAAATGCTAAAGGGTTAAATCACCCATGTGCCATATTGTAGTATTAAACATGGCCATGGATTAAGTTTTCTATTCAGATATATGTGATATTTTTTTAAGCAGCTGAAATATAAATTGTACATTTGTGGTTTGAAAGATATTTGAGAATCTGAGCCTTAGCTACTTTTCTCTTCAGTGAACTATTTTCATGTTATTAGTGATTAACCGAAAGTATTGTTAAAGGTTTCTCTGTCAAATACTTCTGCATGCTTTGTTATTTAACACATGGTAAGTTTGAGTTCATGATCTGATTTAAGAACTTGTGGCATTCAGTTGTTGTTCCTATTACTGATGAGATGGGCTTCTAGTTACTTGTTGTGTATCCAGAATACCTCTGTGATTATTTTCTGTTTTTATCTTTCTATAATTTGTCTTATAATTCTTTCATTTATGTCTTGATAAGTGCGACTGTCCATGGAACATGGCCATTAAATGATGATGATAACTTTTGTTATTACTAATGTTCAATTAGTCATGTTTGTTCTACCTTCAAATTAGTCTTTGCTTCACTTAGATCTTTTACTATTTAGGTTTGTAACAAACTTATGTGTGAAGTGAATATCTGTCTTGTACTTTCGGGGTACAAGAAAGCAATCACTCACTAGCCGTTGCTTTAATAATCCAGAATTCTACCAGTCAGAAACAACAAGACGCAGACGTAAAATATACATATAACTACTTTATTCTCTTTCTTGGTAACAGTAACAATAAGTGTGTTATCTGATGTCCTTGGTTCGGGGCGCGCAAGGCTGAAAGTTAATCGATTGTAATATTTACAATATTCAGCCGCTAAAACCAGAACGGATTCAAGATGGCGTCGAACAATGGAGACGATGTTGGTCTGCAACAATTTGGTTAAAGGCCTTTTGGTAAGGACTGCTAGAAGCAAGTTCGAACGGAGAGAAAATATGCGTGACCGCCGCCTTCAATCGCTGCCGTCCCAAGTCGCCGCTGCTGCTACTAGCGGTCAAACGTTCTATGACCCCCTTACCTCGCTAACTGCTACGTAGGCAATAGGGTTCTTCTTCCGGTGCTTCGCGCATGCCTGAGAGGGCCCTTCCTCTCACTTGGTGAAGGCACCAACACGCGCGAAATACAAATGGACGGTGCGCGAGCGCGCGCCGTTATAGGGTCACTACAGGTTGTATAATGTGTTTTTTACTGTTTATGTGACATTGTATAATTTTCATTTAACTTTCCAGTCATCTAGTTTTTCTAGTCATAAATGTTGTCAATTGCAGAATCAATCTATTTTTACCTTTTATTTCTTTTGGGCATTCATTGACAATATGCTCCAGAAATTTCTTTCTGTTTTGTTATTTTCTCCATTATTTCCATAATTTCCCAAGTGAGTGTGTATATGCATGCATATTGGGGGTTTCATTTCTCTGTTCCAAAGCTATCTGCAGCTACCTGTCTGCTTTTAATGATGATGAAACAAACATTCTTTCAAGTTAACAAGAATTGACATATTTGAAATGTTCTAGCTCTCTTTGTAGGTGTTGGGCCTGACTTGACCACTGAAAATATTCTGCAGAGCATTGCCGCAGCTTTACACGTTAGTAACATCCCTGTAACTGGCCAGAACTCTAGTAAATCAATTCAGAAAAATCCTGGAGTCAACATGGATGCTAACCAACCTAAAATGCAGGTAACCAAACCATTTTAATTGTATACATTGTTTATTACTACTTTCATATAGTGCTATAGAGGTAAGATATATTCAGTTTGCTTACCTTTGAAACTGGCATGAACACTGCCATTTCTCCTTTCCTTATAACACTGAATTCTATCTGTATAATAAATTACTACCTTCATATATGATAATACATTACAATATAGTTTGACTTATAGATGTGTATGTATGACTTACCTTTCGAAGATATCTTATTATGAATTACTGTATATGAGACTAGCTAAGTGTGTTTGTGTGCATGCAGGCATATATATATGTGTCATCATCATCATTGTTTAACATCTGCCTTCCATGCATGCAAGAGTAGGATGGTTGACAGGAGGTGGCCAGGTAGAAAACTACCTTAGGCTACTGTGTCTGTTTTGGTAGGGTTTGTACAGTTGGATGCCCTTCCTAACACCAACCACAGAGTATATATGTATATATATACTGCAGAGTGTATATATATATATATATATATATACATATATATATATATATATATATCAAAATAAGGAACAAGGATATCCAGAGGTAATGCAGTACAATCGTTTCATGCAATCATTACATCAATTTAAATGCAGAGCAATCCTCAGCTGCACAAAGACATAGAATTTAATTAAATTAAAACAGATGGACACATTAGTATAATTATACCTAAAATCTCCAAGAAGTTAAGGAGATAGACAAAGAACGTGCTGCCTTCACTCCAGCATAGAAGCTACTAAGGTATCAAGAAGATATACATTGTTACAGACTCTGCCTGTTATTGATTTTTTTTTGTTTTATGAGGTCAGATTTAATTTATAGACTAGTTTTTCAAATCCTTGTATATCTAAGGCCGAAAGAACAAAGGGGCAGTGTCTGTTAGGGGTAGGGCTGAGGGAGCAGACAGACGTCATAATTGGTATAGTTATAAAAATCAAGATTTATTATAAGCAATATCATGAGGTTTGGTAAAGGAAAACTTAAAACAAGATGTTAGCTGACAATTAAGTGGGTAGCCCACTAGCAGACCATTGATAATGGAACAGTATAAATCTTATCATGTAGTACTATAGTTAAATGCTTTAAACACTGTTGCTAGGGTTATGGATTGTAGTTCCAGTACATATACAGGCATGGAAACTATTTGTATACCTGATGATGCTGAGGTGATTTTATATGATAATACGATTGAAGTGAAGTTAGAAAATAACAGATGTGAACATAACATACTTGATAGTAGAATTATTAATAGCGAAAATATTAACAATAAATATGAAAATAATAATTTAAATCTTAGTGGCACGTAAAATACCCCAATGCGACCGTACGACAGGCACCCATGCCAACCCCCTTTGCTTGTGAAGACATGTTGGGGCAAGCGAAATCGAAATCGAATTGAACCAGCCAGGATCCCTGGTCTGGTGGTACGTAAAAAGCACTATCCGACTCGTGGCCGTGGCACGTAAAATACCCCAATGCGACCGTACGACAGGCACCCTTGCCAACCCCCTTTGCTTGTGAAGACATGTTGGGGCAAGCGAAATCGAAATCGAATGAACCAGCCAGGATCCCTGGTCTGGTGGTACGTAAAAAGCACTATCCGACTCGTGGCCGATGCCAGCACCGCCTCGACTGGCTTCCGTGCCGGTGGCACATAAAATACACCAATCTGACCGTGGCCGTTGCCAGCTCCGCCTGGCACCTGTGCAGGTGGCACGTAAAAAGCACCCACTACACTCACGGAGTGGTTGGCGTTAGGAAGGGCATCCAGCTGTAGAAACATTGCCAAATTAGACTGGAGCCTGGTGCAGCCTTCTGGCTTCCCAGAACCCCGGTCGAACCGTCCAACCCATGCTAGCATGGAGAACGGACGTTAAACGACGATGATGATGATGATGATTAATAATAAATCTCCTAGTTGCAATTGTAGAGTTAAATCCTGCTGTCCATTATTAGGCCGATGTCTTACCCAGAACGTAGTATATAAATGCACAATAATAACTACAACTAATAATTATATTTACTTTAGTTCAATTAATTTGAAACAGCGTATATACAATCACATATCGTCCTTTAAACTTAAACATAAGGCAAATTGTACGTCATCCAGTAAGATTTGGGGATTGAAAGAAAGTGGAATTGGGTTTAGCCTCAAATGGGAAATAATAAGAAAAGCTCAGCCTTATAGAAATAGCAGATATGAGTGTGAGCTGTGCTCTATGGAAGCATATGAAATTTTAAACATAAAGATAAAGGCAACCTGATTAATAATCGATTAGACCTTAGATTATCATGTGTACATAATGTCACCCGTACCTTTAAATATTTTAGAAAGTAGTACTTTATTGATCTTGTGATTTAAAACCTACAATATATCTCTTAGTTTATAATCAGTGCATAGGTGGCATGCCCTACAGCATTAATTTTCCTTTAGTTAACACACTCATTATAGATACAAGCTAATTAAGTAAATAAACAATTTTTAGTTTTAAATACTTGAATTATTACACATTTTCTCTAAATCTTCTCTATTGATGTTACTAAGTTGTATGTATACTTCATCATGAATTTTAGTGATTAAGCTATTTTATATCCTTTTCTATCAAATTCTAACCTACCCGATCATTTTAATACTTTATAATTGCCTTTAGATAAGCCTAAATTTTTGTACCCCTATAAATTCATACTTAGCTTATAAAAAACAATATGGGTATCTTCATGACTTAAAATTAAACTGCCTAAATTATGATTTAACTAATTTATAGTAAATTTGCTCTCATCTTAATAATAAAATTTTCCTGATAACCCTAAATTTTAACTTTATACAATATGGATATATTGTTTAAAATAGTTTTAGTAACTAAGTTTTTTATCTCTTTCTTAAGGTGTTCCGTCCTCCTAATTTTGGTATTTATATTGACTTTATAGAAGCAGCCCTTCTAATTAAGTACCCCTAAGAAACTGTAATATCATTTATGGATCAACACAAATAACTTTTAAAATCTATATTATCATCATCATCATTGTTCGACCGTGGTCGAGACAATGGAATTTACCATGCTACACCAGACTTCACGGTCCATCATGGCATTACGGAGGTCCTGTTGTTGGATGCCTGTATCCCTGGAGATTACATCAGGGTAGGAGAGTGTGCGCCATCTGGCATTGCGAGTAGATAACTTCCAGAGGAGGAGAGTAGAAATTACCTCTTTTTCAGCTCTACAACAATGTCCAGCAAACTGGACTCTCCTACCTTTCACAAGAGATGACACAGGTGGTAGTTTCCCATATATTTGTATTTTGGTTAGATGGCGCTTCCATGAGAGATTTTGAGCTCTCATAAGGAGGCGAGTGTAGGTTCCATCCAACCGCCTCTCAAGCTTCTTTGATAACGTCCAGGTTTCTGAGCCATATAGTAGAATTGGTTCGACTGTGGCTTTGAAGATTTCAAGTTTGAAGTCTCTACTTAGATTTGATGACCAGATCTTATGCATGTCATACCCTTTCTGACCAGGCCATACCCTTTCTAGTTAGAAAATCTTTTCCAGATGATGATATGTATGACCCAAGATATTTGTAATCAGAAACCATATTTAAGGGCACATTGTTGAGAGTATGGATGATGAAATCACTGTTGGACAGGCACTTGTTTATATATTCAGTCTTGGCCTCATTGAGGTAAAGACCTACACAATTTGAGGCTTGTTCAAGAGATTGTAAAAGAGACTGGGCATTGGAGAGAGAATCACTGATAAGAGCGATGTCGTCAGCAAAGTTAGTGTCTGTCAAGTATTTCCGCTGGGTGTCTGGAACTTCTTGGTTTTATTTCAAAGCCCTTGCCAGAGATGGTATCAACTGACATCTATATTATACCTCTTAATATTAGAATATAATTAGCATGTCCTTTTAATAACAATTATTCTTTTAACCAATACCAGGTTTCAGTCTTGATTATAATAAGCTAAATAAGATAATTAACAATTTTTAGCTCATAATACTTAAATTATTATAGATTTTCTATAAATCTTTGCTATTGAAGTTAATAAGGTATGGATATTTTATAATGGTTTTTTAGTAATTAGGCTGTCTTTATTCCTTTTCTATGGTGCTCTACCCTAACTGATCATTTTATTATTGTTATTATTATTATTTTATAGTAGCCTTAAATAAATCTAATCTTTGTACCACTGTTAATTCATACTCAGCTTATATAAGGTAATACTGGTATCTCCACAACTCAAAATATTTCAATTTAATTAAATCAGTATATAGTTGACATGTTCTTCAACCTCAGTTGCTCCCTTATTAAATACCAGTTAAATCCAATTGATCAATCTCCATAGAAACCATATAATAAGTTAATATTTAGATAAATAATAAGAAAAAATATTAAATTATTTCTTTGTAATTTTCTTTTCTTCCCTCTATTGTAGTAAAATTTGGTATATACTCAAAATATTCAAAGAAGTTTAATCCTTTTGTTATAATATCATTCTAAATAATCTTCTTGATTGCCCTAAATTTTAACTTTATACAATAAGACTATATTTTTGGAAATGATCTTTATAAATTACTTGATTTATCCCTTTGTTAAATGGCTCTACCCTCCTGATCTTAGTATTTATAAGGGCCTTTAACCCTTCTAAACAAGTACCACTAAGAAAATATAAATATCATGTAGGGAGCAACAATAACTTCTTAAACCTATAATATAACCCTTAGTTTTTTTAAAAAATCAATATAAAATATGAATGTCCCATAACTTGAATATTCCTTTAGCTAATACCAGGTATCAGTCTATTATTGATATTAGCTAAATAAATAAATATATAATTTTTAGTCTAATATATTTTGAATTATTATACATTTTCTATAAATCTTCTCTATTGGTGTTAATATGTACTATATCACGGTTTTAGTGATTAAGCTATCTTATTTCCTTTTCTATGGTGTTCTGCCATACTTGATTATTTTATTTCTGTATTATTTTATAATTAGCTTTTATTTATTTATAAAATTAATCTAATTTTTGTACCTCTATAAATTCATACTTAGCTTATATAAAACTATACTGGTATATTCACTACTTATAAAAAAACTGCTTTTACCTCAATACTCCTTTATTAATACCAGCATTTACCAATTAATCCATATTCACAGACACCATCTGATGAGTTAGTATTTAAGTGTACAATATGTATAAATATTAAACTATTTCTGAATAATTTCTTTTCCTCCCTCTATTGTGGTAAAAGTTTGGTGTAAACTCAAAAGTATTCATTAATTTCTATCCTTTTGATATAATATTATTCTTAATAATCCTCTGAATAACCCTAAACTTTAACTGTATACAATATAGCAACATTGTTTAAAATATTTAACTATAGTACTACATGATAAGACTTCCCCTGTTCCATTATCAATGGTCTGCTAGTGGGCTGCCCCTTTGTACAATTTGCCTTATGTTTAAGTTTAAAGGACGATATGTGATTGTATATACGCTGTTTCAAATTAATTGAACAACTGAAGTAAATATAATTATTAGTTGTAGTTATTATTGTGCATTTATATACTACGTTCTGGGTAAGACATCGGCCTAATAATGGACAGCCGGATTTAACTCTACAATTGCAATTAGGAGAATTATTATTAATATTAGTATTATTAAGATTTAAATTATTATTTTCATATTTATTGTTAATATTTTCGCTATTAATAATTCTACTATCAAGTATGTTATGTTCACGTCTGTTATTTTCTAACTCCACTTCAATCGTATTATCATATAAAATCACCTCAGCATCATCAGGTATACAAATAGTTTCCATGCCTGTATATGTACTGGAACTACAATCCATAACCCTAGCAACAGTGTTTAAAGCATTTAACTATAGTACTACATGATAAGATTTATACTGTTCCATTATCAATGGTCTGCTAGTGGGCTACCCACTTAATTGTCAGCTAACATCTTGTTTTAAGTTTTCCTTTACCAAACCTCATGATATTGCTTATAATAAATCTTGATTTTTATAACTATACCAATTATGACGTCTGTCTGCTCCCTCAGCCCTACCCCTAACAGACACTGCCCCTTTGTTCTTTCGGCCTTAGATATACAAGGATTTGAAAAACTAGTCTAAATTAAATCTGACCCCATAAAAACAAAAAAAAAATCAGTGACAGGCAGAGTCTGTAACAATGTGTATCTTCTTGATACCTTAGTAGCTTCTATGCTGGAGTGAAGGCAGCATGTTCTTTGTCTATCTCCTTAACTTCTTGGAGACTTTAGGTATAATTATACTAATGTGTCCATCTGTTTTAATTTAATTAAATTCTATGTCTTTGTGCAGCTGAGGAATGCTCTGCATTTAAATTATGAAATGATTGCATTGTTCAAATAAGATGAATTGCATGAAACGATCATACTGCATTACCTCTGGATATCCTTGTTGCTCATTTTGATTTTAATCACCTTATTTTGAAATTGTAAGGATAATACCGTACTAAATTCTGGTGTCTCAACGTAAGTACCATATTCATCTGTGTATATATATATATATATATATATATATATAAGACAGTAAGAAGAGAACAATAGAGGACAAATAGAACATGAATCTAGTTTATTGGATAGTAACAGTTGAGTGGATGATAATAAAAGTACTGTCAAAGTTTGTTACTCATTCCAAGTTACATTTGTTTGTAATTATTTACTGATAAATTCCTGTAGAATTGAATTCTATCTGAAGCAAACCCCCATCTTAGGTTTTCACAGTTAGTCAAGTTCACAGATTCTCCAGCTAGAAATACCATTTAATATTTGCTAGTGTAAATGTTGGAGAAAAAGTATTAAATTCTAACTCTGTCCTTCCTAGTAATAAACTAGAATGTAATTCTAGTGATAGTTTTTATCAACATATATAGACAAAATAACCAAGACTCCCATTTAAAATCTTTGACAGATTCAGTTCTGTTTATTACAAACTTCTGGGCCCAGTTTGCTGAAATTTTAAATTGTGACTGCTTTCACTTGGAAAGTAATATGGGTACATATTTTCTGCGAGTTAAATCTGTGGACTTGTCTAGTTTTCTGGTCGTAGGCATTTTAAATCCATTTATAATGTTAATTTTATTGTAAAAGGTGTGGATATTTGTGAACACTTTTTTTCTAACACTTGAGTGATTGTAATAAAGTTTCAGCTCTGTCTAAACACAAACCTTTTTGTACCTAATTGCATGCTACTGAAAATGTGCTTATAACAAAATTTGGTGGTGTCTGCATGCAGCCGATATTAGAGAAGTTTTGTTTAGGATTTATTTCTTATGCATCATATATTTTGGAAAATATCAATTAGTAACAGAAACAAATTTTTTATAACAAGAACTTAAAAAATTAATATACCTAAATTACTAAAAACGCTGCTTGCATTAAGTTTACTTTCTCTTATGTTACTCAGCTTTTCATGTAATATAAAAACCAAAGTTTTACTGATAATTGTTATTCTCAGCTGAAACAGAAATCATTGAGATATGATTTTTAGATTGTTATTAGCTAAAATTAAACAATATCTGCTATTGAAGAATTGGGAATTGAAATATCGTATATATTTCTAGAAACATTCATAAAATGGGCATTAAATTGTATATAATTAGATATCTTTTTGTTTTCCCTCATAATATAGAAATATGATAGTTACTGAACAAGATTACATGTAAATAAGAGATTATGTGTAGATAAGGAATTTAGTATTTTAGATTTATTGATGGATAGATAATGAAAAACTTCAGAGGTATTCTTCGGTTCCTTTCTTTGTTTCTTCAAAAATACTTTGTAGTTCTTGGTTCTTTTGAGTGTACATGTCTATGTAGGGAATAATTACTTCATTTGTGTATTCTGTAGAGAAATAATTTGGGGAGGTGTCATTGCAGTCAAACATTCATTTGGTGAAGAAATGATTTGTTCATATCCTGAAAACAAAACTCTGTGTTATTGGGTTTTGTTTGTAAGAGAACCTACACAGTCAGTGCTTTTATTTTTGCTACAGATAAAATTCCTCATTTCCCCCTTATTATTAAAACTTCTACATCTCAAGTTACATTCCCTCTTTGAATTCGAATGAAAAACAATGATTTATATATATATCTTCTCACAATTTTATTGAAGCTGTTACTTCCTAAGACCAAAACTTTTAACTGTTACCACTTAGTACTTGAACTAGAGACTTGCAATAGTATTCACTGGTCATGTGGAATCCAAAGTTGCAATGACATCATTTGTTTACTCTAAACTAGGAGGTTATTTACTTCATTTTTCCAACTTACAGCCAAATCATGTTGAAACACAAGTTTTCAATGGATCAGCAAATTTAAGCAGCAACAGCCCTGGTTAGTTATCTTTTTTTTAAATTGTCAATTTCCTTCCCACTTTTTTAAATCTATTTTAATTTTCTCTTCTTTTTTATGAATTTATTTCCCATCTAAAAATCAATTGATCTTGTTCCGTTCTTGAGTGATTCCGGAAACCCAGTGACATTTTGCATTGTTTGTTGTTGTGTTTAGCCCTGGGTTACTCCTAATTAAGCAGACCTAAGACCAAAGGTGACCTAATTGTAACTATACTGTTGATTTTTACATCATGACTACATTGTCCTGTATACCCAGCCCTTACGAAGATGACTGTGATTGTGGGAAAATTGGCTGCTATTTCTAGTTTGTCAAAAATACCTATTATACAGTATATACCTTCAACCACTGCTGATCTACCCAAGTATTTTACTGGTAACCCACAAAACCAACTCTGGGTGGGATTCTATCCCTGTGCATAGTTCATATGTGTGTGAGCAGAGATGAAATCTAGAGTAAGTTCTGAATCACTTAAACATGTTGGTCAAAATACCCAAGATTGCTTGTTACTGGTACTTATCTTATCAGTCTGTGAGGAATGAAAAAACTAAACCTCTGAACAGTAAGCTCTGTACTAGAAAATGTCTTTATCCTGTTGTTTTACCTATTGTGGTCTGTGTATGAATTAGGGTCAGTCCTGGTAAGATTTGACCATAACATTATAAACTATTGGGTATACGAGATTAGACTGGTGACCTTCTGGCTGCACTGTGCAGTTTGACCCTGGGGTTAAACAGTAGAGCATATGGTTCTCACTTAACACAGGAATTATTTAACTAAATCATTGGTTTTGTGAAATTGGTGTTTTTTTTTGTTTTTCTGTTGCAACAGTTATAGGTTGAGATAAATTTTATGTCTTTGAATCTAGTTAAAGTGATTTTCCCGAAAAACTTTGTTTTTTAGAATGTAGTCATCTAGTAAACAATTGATAGCTTTTCCTAAGAAGCCTTGGTACTTATTTTCCACCGATGTAAACTGATATAGAAATAAGTGACATATTTTGAGTGACACAAATGTATGTTTATTTACCAGCTCATGCATTATTAGTTCATAAGGTATTGTCTAAATTTTTTAATTAATGAGATCACTTCATTAATATTTTTGAACTCATTCCAAATCATGAGATGGTCGACTTCATCTCTACTTCTGAAAATGAAGTAAATTATCTCGTTAGTTTCCATTTCATTTATTGGTGATTTCAATATATTTGAAGTAGTCTCTTTCATCTTTACTTTCTCTAAAGTATTAAAGTGGAGCCAAACTTTTTATCCTTTATTGCTACAGTCTCTGCAAACTGAAAATATTAAGTTTAGTTAGCAACATGCCTATGAAATAGTTGGTATTGGCTTGAGCATTTATGGGTAGATGTGACTGTCTAATCCTGAGGACCTGCAAATTTAATAACCAGTTATTATCATTATTGTCATGCTTACTAATCATTGTCACAACTATCCTTGGTGAAGAAAAACTTGTAAATTCTTTAAAAACAAACCAATGTTCATTTTTGTACATGGGTAAAACCAGTAAAAAAAAGAGAAAAAAACAGTTTCTGGTGATCAGGTGATTACTCTAAAGTAAATGATTTTCTCAATGTGTTTTCTTTTCTTCAAAGAATTACTTCCTGCATCAAGTTAAAACATCACTTTGGTTTGTTCTTAAATTTCAATTATTTAATTTTGAGAGTCTCTCTTTTTCTTTTTTCTCTCCAGTACATGATGGTCTCTGATACAGATGTGAAACGCCAAGAGTACAAAGTAGTGGAAGCTAGAAAGAAACTTCAAGATGCTCTTGTAGGAGTTTCATAATTTTGTGAGTTTCATCTACTTGTTTGTCTTTGACAATTTCATGGTTTTGGTAGTATAAATTTTTCTGTCATTGATTTGATTCTGTTTTTGAATTAAACAACCACCTATTATGGTCAGCTTTTAAAATATTTGCATACTTGAATTTCGAAAATTGAGTATACTAATCTGTTAGTTGAAGAATAAAGATTTTGTGACCCATTACCAGCATTGGCTTGTATTTGTGACTCAATGTAGATTGTACTGTGAGGTGTTTTCTCATGGTGCATGGTAACAACTGTCTCCATTGATTTTGTATAGCTGCTCTCTTCATTGGTTACTATATCTATTCTCATGGAAGAAGCTGACTTCTCTGGTTGCATGTGTTGACTGTTATGCCTTTATGCCGGCCAATGCTGTGACTTGGAAATTAATGTAGAAAATGGAGTGAGGAATGCTAGTTTATAATGCTGACCAAAATCCTCTTATTGTTTGTTGAAATGGTAATAAGAAATCTCTCCAATGTATCCTCTTCTGGCTAATAACATAAAAATTAATTATTCATCATTGCCCCTCTAATTCACTTTTTGTATATTATTGTCATTTTAACATCCACTTTTCCATGCTAACATGGGTCAAATGGAGTTTATTGAGGCAGTTGCCAA
Source organism: Octopus sinensis (assembly GCF_006345805.1). Lineage (NCBI taxonomy): Eukaryota > Metazoa > Mollusca > Cephalopoda > Octopoda > Octopodidae > Octopus > Octopus sinensis. The sequence goes on from NC_043012.1 coordinate 44,629,200, forward strand.
CCCTTACCTGTTTCCAAACGAGTAACATTTTCCCATGGCCAGACATGTTCTTGTGGAATATTGGAAAGGAATGACACTGCTTGGCTTATATGACAGTGACATTCATTTGATAACCATCATGCAATGTCAAGACAAGGTGACACAAACTCAAAAATATATATACATTCATACTTGTATATATATATATATATATATATATAAATATAAACAGATGATGGTTTTTTTTTAGTTTCCGTCTACCAAACCCACTCTCAAAGCTTTGGTTGGCCTGGGCTGTAGAAAAAACACTTTCCAAAGGTGCCATGCAGTGAGACTGAACTCAGAACCATGTGGTTGGGAACCAAACTTCTAACCATACAGCTATGCCTCTGTGCTAGTATTATTACAATATCCTTTATTTTAGACTTCATTTACTATCAATTTTGTATTTTGTTCATTCTGCTCCTATTCTAATGCCATGACCAAACTGTTAGTCATTTCTTTTCCAAAACAACACACCCAGTCTTTATTCCATTCACTAGTCTCTACTTTAAATCTTTTTCTTAGATCCAGGCTTTTTTGTTTTCTTTTTCATAAACACCCAATCACTTATAGATGATCTCTCTCTCCCTCTTCCCTCTCATCTTCTGTTCTTGTCTCACATCATTCAACAAACATCTCATTTTCTTCATTCTTTTCTTTTTTTCTTTTTGGATGATAAACAGAGAGATAGTCTTTGAAATATCTAAGCCCATAACCTCTTGGAATTCAACCAACAAGTTTCTTCCACTGAAAGCAATGCAAATAATAGAGATTAAGTTTAAGACATTTTTTCCCCCCTGTTTTATGTGTCATTCATTTTAATAACCTGCTTCTTTTCATCTCTCTCTCTCTTCCAGAGCTTTTCTTAAATGTCAGCCACAGCAGCAATTGTAGCTACAACAGATGACAACAGAAGCACCAGCAGTAACAAGAGCACTGATGGCATTGATGGCTGATATCTCTTCTCCCTCTCCACCGAACTACAACCATGGACATTATAATGTTTCTTTTTCTTTGTTCCTGTTTCTCATGATATTAGGTGTAATTCTATATATAAACAATGCATTACATATATATATATATATATATATATATATATATATATATATGAGCATACCTACACACATGCACACATGTAAATGTATAGAATATAATTGGGTCAAATTGGCTGTCACCTCTGTCAGTGATGAAGCTGATTCATAAACACAATATATGTATGTATAAATGATGTACAGATTTGTGTGTACATACATGCATGGATTCAGAACTTAACAATATTGTGTGTGTGTGTGTGTGTGTGTGTCTGTGTATGCCTCTATATCTGTATGCATGTGTGTACGTGTATAACCATCCATGTTTACATGTATAAATCTTGACTTCCATCTTCTCTTCAGAGCTGGCCATGTTGTTGTGTGTGATGATGCTAGCCAAAATGCTTATAACAGTCAATCACTTATTCAAAAAGGACATGATTCTTTGCATACACACACACACACACACACACGCCATCGGCCTTCATTTCATTCACTTTCATTTTTAAGTTTCTTTGACACATTTGAGATAAATTATATTTTCATTTTATGATTCAGCTTATTGTCACAGACTTTCATATTCTATCTGTATTGTAAAAGAGGAAATAACAGGCCTGTGACTGATTGTGTTTACTCAAAGTTGTTATATACTATCATATGAAGTTTAAAGTTTATTTGTATTCACATAAGGGTGGCAGAGAGGGTAGAAAGAGTTGTAGAGTGGAACAGGTACTCTACAATATCTAATTTGGCGCCACATATTTCTGTTTTCAAATTCTGCCAGGCCCAAAATTCCTCTTATCTTTCCATGGGCTGATAAAGTATCAGTATAATATTGTGGTAGAATCAATGAACTGTACTCTACTCTCTTTACAAAAACAGCCTTGTTCTTAACAACAGAAGTCCTTATTTGGATTCATGGGGCAGCTGGGCATGATGGTAAAACAGCAAGCTGTTGGGAAACTGGATCCATATGACAGTTCTAGTGCTTATTATGAGGCTACTTATAGGAGCAAAAATGTTTTGGGCATCAAATCTCCATTTCTGTGTCCCATCTTCACTATAAATCTATGTATTTTTGCCAATGTAAGAGCATTGTTTGAAATTTAAACAATTTTTTAGTGAATAAGACTGTGAAACAGACCCAGATGATTAGATACAGAAAAAGTGCCAGACAAAAATGAAGAATTTGAAATAAATTAGAAGATAGTTCAAATCCATTGTGTAACAAGATTATCATGGTTAACCTGGCCCCGTGATAAACGAATGTAATAAAGAGCTCTGTGTATGTATGTGAAATAGCTTCAAGATTATCATCATTATCAATAGTAGCAGCAGTAAAGTGTTGTTCAGTGACTCAGTGATCAGCAGCATTACAATATCCTGATGATTATAATTCAGTTATGATTAGTTTGACAACATTACTCTGTTGAATTTTTGATTTGATCCACATTGTTCCGACTGCTGAGTTCCTGACTTAGTCTGGAGTCACAATATTAGTCATCTCCAATTTATTTCAGATATAGAATCACATCAGTATATCTTGTTAGTATCAGAAGAGAATTTTGAACCAATGTTATTTGATAAATTCTCTTCATTCATCAATCTAACGTTATCATAAATCATTTCTGTTAAGTGGCTTGAGCTAATGTTTTAATTTTACTGTGGGGCCAGAGATTCTGGCAATGTCAGGGACCACATACTCAACTTTATTGTTTTACTTATTAAGGTTGCTTTAGGGTTGTTGATTACTAGCAATTACTTTGTCATATATACTTATGTCCCCCCCCCACTAAACACAGGGCTCCAGATTTATAGGTGAAGTGGGGAAATGGGATATAAGTATAAATGAAAGAAAATAATCTTTTAGCTGCGAAATAAAATTGGAGCCGTGGAATTTGCTCGCTGGCAGATCAGCTCTTCTGTAGTACTTGCCATAGTTTTTATATTATCATTTATTTCAAGATACATTTCTGTTCAATAAATATATTGAAAAGGAGAAAACTGAAAATACATAAACAATGCTAATATTGTCACTGATTCAGCTGGCCATACTGTTGCCTCTAATTATACAAGTTGACCCTAGTCATAAAGAAATCAAGTAAGACTACAAATATTTAAACTAATAAATCTATAAAACAATATTGTTTCTCACATTTCTATTCAACCGATCCATTCATTACTTTGTTGGTGTTTTTTTCTGTATTTCTTTGCAGTTATTTTCCTCCAGTTTCCATGTTCTTCCAGTTTCTCTCTTTTATATCAATATAAATTATTAGAAAAACCAAATAACTTTTTTTTTTTTCATTATGATGAATGATTTTTCGATATTTGGAACATTTTGAGGAGTAGGGATTATTGGTTTGAAGAGATACACATTTATTCATCGGCATTACATTTAGATATTTCAGGATGTGAAGATGGGGAGCTGGTAGAATTGTTTGCATGCTGGGCAAAATGCTTAGTCTTAATGTCCTGAGTTCAAATTCCACTGAGGCCAGCGTTGTCTTTCATTATTTCAAGGTCAATAAAGTAACTACCAGTTGAACACTGGGATTGATGTAATCATCTTCTCCTCCTCCTGAACTTGCTGGCCTTGTGTCAAAATTTGAAACCAGTATTTCAGGATGTCGTCTAGCCATAGTAAGGAAGCCAAATAGACTGCAAGATCTCTTTGTAACTGATGAATATTTCATTAAATTGAGTATTGTTTTGGTGCTTGGAGATTGGTGTATTTCATATAGTTTGTGAATTTTCTCAAAACCTCCATTACTACTCATTATTGTTGGGAACAATGAATTACTCAATATGATTCTTTTGGAGATGGTTGACCTTGATGGGAACACAGATACTGATTTATTTAAAAATATTTTGATGTGATTAGTTTTAAATGGTAATTTTTGCCAGTAACAAAAAAAAAAAAAAGAAATGAAATATCACTGGCTCATCATCATTTAACATCTGTTTTTCAGGCTGGCATGGGTTGGACAGTTTGATAGGAGCTAGAGAGCTGCACCAGACTCTGTTTTGGTATAACTTCTATGGCTGGATACCTTTCTTAACACCAACCACTCTACAAAGTGTAACAGATGCTTTTTACATGCTATGGGCATGGGTGCATTTACATGGCTCTGGGGCTACTTAAACTAATTCACAGTGACCGAGACCAGCAAATATAGGCAAGAGAATAGAATAAGATAGGACAATTAGCTGCATAATTGTTGCTATGAAGTTTTAAATGTTGTACACTTAACATGTTAAGTGAAAATAAAACAGTTGATATCCATTCTTACTTCCAATATATTGTCTTTGAATCACAGGAATAAATAATCTGGACAAGGCTGGCGGTCACCAAGAAGGTAACAGAAAATAGTGATTTCTAAATTAGGATGCTTCTTTGCATGATAGCTCTGATTGAAGAAATGGCATATAATCAAAGGTTGTCCGTACTTGACCCTCATATCTTTTTGTATATCTAGGACTGAGTATAAGAGGAAATATAGCGTGCATGAGAGAAGACTACTGATACAAGGATATGATGGTATATGGAAGATGACTACTATGAGAAGAGCAGGTTGCTCAAAATGGATGGAGGTTGTGGTAGCTACAGGTCCAAGAATTCATGGGGTGGGTTGGTGAAAAATGATCTGTGGATACTGTAAAGTGATTGGCATTAGGAAGGACATTCAGATATAGAAGGCTTGCTACTGCAGAAACTATAATTCAATGCACTTCTCTGGTTCATTGGATCCTATTGAAATATAGATAGCAAATGATGGTGTATGTGTGGGTATGCATATATATCTGCACATACATGTGTATATGTATATATATGTTCAAATAGGAAACTCCTTTACACAGATGATGCAAACTGGCTTACACTGCTGATTACATAGAACACGGATCATTTTGTATGGCCTTTGATCTTAAAATAGCTCTGGAAAAACCAAGGTAATGTTCACATATACACCAGGCAAACCGTATGTCGAATCTGATATCGTAGTATATGGTAGAAGATTGCATGTAGGTGACAGCTTTGAGCAGCATGTGATTGAGAGGTGGCTCCTTAGATGCTGAAACACATCTACGCATTCAGAAAGCATAGCAGTTGGGAAGCTTGAAAAGAAAGTCTGGGCAAGTTACAGCCTCACCAACAAAGCCAAGCTGGGCATTGACAAGGTTTGAAACATTCTCAGTACAACGTAGGCATCTCAAGCTACTTTGAGTACTTCTATGAAAAATACTTGAGACTCCTACTGAACATGAAACAGCAAGGTAAAACACCTGACTTTATAAAAACATTCAGTTACTCATATCCACTCAGCTGCAATGGTCAGGCCTTGTGGTGTGTATGGAGGATAATAGGATTGCAAAACACTTGAAGAGTTCATAGGCTAACCAAGAAACTCTCATGGAATGTAACCAAATGAGGTTTATTTTACAAAGTCCGCACACTTTTTCCATCAATGTTGCAGTACTTGAATCTTATTGCTGAAGATTTCATCCTGTTGGTCAAAAAGTACTTAACAGCAGATACATTGCATCATCATCATTGTGATACTGGTTCCCAGCCAACTGTTTTCTCTCATGTTGCAGAACATGATAGTAAGATAGGGCTAAATCAGGAAAGCAGGGACAGTCCAGAGCCTGTCACTCACAGCAGCCATTGAAAGCAAGGACTTGTGTGCTTGGTGCATTGTTCTGATGAAATAACTCGCTCATCATTTTTCCTGGGCGTTTGGTCTTCATAGCCTTTCATAACTGCTTCAACAAGTTGGCATAGTACCCGCCATTAATAGCCCTTTTGAAGATAGTCAATAAACACAACACCTTTTGCATCCCCCAAAACTGCAGATGAAACGACCTTGGTCGTCTTTGGAGCAGGTGAGGAGGAGTGTTTCCACTGCATCGATTGTCTCTGGCTCAAATGATACCCAATACTCGTTCCGGGTTAGGAAACATTTAAAGAAACCAGCTGGATCTCAACAATGTCAGATTTTCCTGTGATGTGATCAGAGTCGTGAGCTTTTGATCAGGTGTCAGAAGATGTGACACCCACAGAGTAGAAACCTTCGTCACGCCAAGTTCATTGAGCAGAATATTTTCAGCTTTCTCACGGGAGATGCTCATTATATTCGCTATTTGATTTATAGTCTATCGCCTGTTGTCCATCATCATGTGGTGAACACGACCAATGTTTTCCTCGGTGGTGGCAGTTGAAGAATGGCCAGACCTTGGGTCATCTTCAAGACTCTCCTTTCCCCTACCTAAATTCAGCTGCCCACTTCTGCACTGCTGATAAAGCTGGAGCGTCATCCCCTAATGTAGCAACCATGTTAGCATGAGTATCCTTAGGGGCTAAACCTTTCTGCAGGTACAATGCCAAATTTCGTCCATTTTCAGAAGTCACTACTGGTTACCTCTTTCAAAGGCCAAATGTCAGTTTAGCTGGAAAGAAACAATATAATTAATGCATGCAAGATCTCACATCTCTCCTTCATAGTCAGCCTATGAACATTTCAGCCCAACCCTTACATGATGAGCTGTGCACAGCAAAGGACCAAACCCGAAACTACATGGTCCCTCGTCCAGACCCACTGCATGGCACCTTGGGCCAGTGTCTTGTACTATAGCCTTGTGAGTGGATTTGGTAGACGGAAACTTGAGAGAAGTCCGTCGTGTGTGTATGTATATATATATATATATATGTGTGTGTGTGTATCCCGCCACTGCTTGACAACCGGCGTTGGTTTGTTTATGTCCTCGTAACTTAGTAGTTTGGCAAAAGCGACCAACAGAATAAGTACCAGGCTTGAAAAAATATATACGTACTGGGGGTCAGTTTGTTCGGCTAAACCCTTTAAGGCGGTATCCCAGGATGGTCGTAGTCTAATGACTGAAACAAGTAATATATATATATATATATATATATATATATACACCATCATATATGTATGTATCTGAAAGCAGGGGTGGAGTAGAGAAATAGATAAAGTAATCGTGTTTGTCAGAGTATGCAATACACAAATGATGATGAGTAGATATAAGGCAACTAAACGGTAATAGTTTAGAGATAATGCGATGAATGATTTTTTGAATCTTGAAACTAAGCTGAACGTATCAACACTCTTTCCTCAGGCGGAATTAACAGATGTACAGAAGGACCGTTTTTGTAAGACCCTTCAGCAGACGATCGACAGCGACTTCAACGGATGTGTTGACCAATGGTCCAATGGTTTCTTTGACATATATAGGGGCTATCGATATCGTGAGATAAATGAGGAGGGTGTAAGTCTGGAGTTTTGTGACGCAACTGATCTTACAATTTGCAACACACACTTTAAGAAACAAGCAAACCACCTCATCACCTATCAATCTGGCATGCACACAGGCCAGATTGTTTACATTCTCACCAAGAAAAGGCGACAAGAGCTATTGAAAATGCCAGACCTTTCCGTGTAGAGAATGCATTATACAACAAAAATTGGTCGCTAACGACTTCTGAGTCAAAGCTAGACAGACGCAGGAATGAACGACGACACAGAGAAGAAAGATATGGAAGAAAAATTGCACAGTTGGGAATATATTTAGAGAAGTTCTGACTGACGCATATAACTGTAGTGAGTTAGATTTTGATACCCGAGACTGGAGTAAAGTCCCGATCAAGCCAAAAGTTACACTGGAATGATAAGGTATGAGACATAAGCTTGGAAAATCTGGAGAGATGGTGGTAGTATGGAGCATTGCCAATGGCTTGAAGGGCATCTAGGCTACATGTATACTTGGCTGAGGATGAGGATGAGATTTGCGCATGTCCTGCAATGTGAAGTGTTCAGGACAGTTAGTGAGAACCGAAATGTTATTGGTGAGAAGTGTATTCAGAGTGATGAAGGCATACTCGCCATCAATATGGAAGACAAGAAGCTGGCTTAGGAGTGTTATTATGCGAGGTTGTATTATTTTGCATTATTTTTAATACTATCTTAATTCATCATCATCATCATCGTCGTCTTCTCTTCTTCTAAGCGACGTAATCATACTGGTTTTATATCGTGCGTGTGTCTAAACACAAATCAGTCTTTATCTGTTAGATAAGGGCAACAACAATCGCTGGATGTCATCATTTTGTACTATTGACATGAAGACCACAGCATCTCACGTCCGTAAGTTGTTAGATAGAAAGTGTTAAAGTAGATTTTCTTCCTTATGAATATAAAAGTATGGAACGAGGAGCAGCTGTAAAAGTACAAAAATATTCATTCTATTTGAGGAATTAAAAAAAAAAATTCCAAAAATATGATGAATTGCTTGCAGTGATATATATATTATTTATTGATCTGTCTTAGACTTATTTTTGCCGTTTCAGGATAATTCTAAACCCACAGAGGTAAAATATGTCAGCTTAAAATATATTTGAAAAAATCAATCTTTCTTGTCCTCTTATTTTTTGTATCTGTTTTCTTTGCTCGCAAACCCGAATATTTGTATGACTTATTAGAATGTATGTGGGTACACCTAGGCGACCAATGGATTAAAAGATAAAAGTGACATAGTTTTTATTTAAAGTTCTTTTCTTCCACCACATAAATTGAATACCCAGAGGCTTGTGACTTTTCTTTCCTTTTAGAGATAATGCGATGAATGATTTTTTGAATCTTGAAACTAAGCTGAACGTATTTAGAATGACATTTTAACACGAGTCGTCAATCTACGTTATACATGGTAAAACAGGCGAGGAAATATAGAAAACTGTACTGAATTAAGTAGCAACCGAGGAGTTTGGAAGATTATGAAGTTGAGATAAAACCTATCCCTACAATAATAGAATAGCTGTAGTTGCTTAGCTCCAGGTCAAACTGATTGAGCAAATGTACAATCAAAGATTTACTTAATCAGTGTTGTATAATCAAAGATATTCCAGAAATTACTACCCCTGATTTTAGGTGTTTCTTTATTTTTTATCTTTTACTTGTTTTAGTCGTCAGACTGCGGTCATGCTGGGGCACCGCCTCGAAGAATTTTTAGTCGAATGAATCAATCCCAGTACTTATTTATTTTTGAGCCTGGTACTTATTTTAGCGGTCCTTTGCTGAACCGCTAAGTTACGGGGACGTAAACACCCCAACAAGCGCTGGTGGGGAACACACACGCACGCACACACACACATACACACACACACACACACACACACACACACACACACACTACGAGCGTTTAGTTTCCGTCTACCAAATCCACTCACAAGGCTTTAGGTTATATTACAAGACACTTGCCCAAGGTGTCAGCAGTTTGACTGAACCTGGAACCATGTGGTTGGGAAACAGTCTTCTTACTACTCAACCCCGCCAGCATGGAGACAATATCATTCAATGTTTCTGCCGTTCTGTAGAAAGGCAACAATAATGTTGGCCGAGCCTACATATGCTTCCATCACTGCTGTACATGGCTGAGGTTAATGATGCAGATTTGAGCTTAGCAGACTCATGAAACACTCGGCAAACATGCAGCGCCTGCATCTCAGCAATGAACTGGATATCTTGGTGACAATCTATTTTTAATTGAGACCAATGTGAGTTAATGCATTAGTCAGAGACGAGTACAATTCATCTACTGGAAAGATATTCTATCGTCTTAGTCAAAATATTTTTTTATTTGTGGAGTGAAATATAGTTGTAGTCCATGGTGGGAAACTCAAAGCAATGCTGCCAAATAATACATCTTCGACCAATGAACTTATCCCCAGCTCCTTGCTATTAACAAAGCATGCGGAGTTCTGTTTTTGATTCGACGGTCATTCGGAATGCTCACAGCAGCCATATTCCTACCGCTCTATGTCACGCTGGTGAGACCCATATTGGAGTATGGGATTCAAGCCTCTTCTCCTTATCTCCTCAAAGACATACATCATCTCGAAAGAGTCCAGAAGCTGGCTACCCGCATGGTTCTTGGTCTTAAGCATTTGTCTTATGAAGAAAGGCTGAAGACGCTCAACCTTTATTCTCTTGAAAAACGCCGCTGCCGTGGTGATCTCATTCTCGCTCACAACATCATGAGCGGAAAGTGTAACCTCTCGAAAGAGCTGTTCTTCACTCCTGCTCCAGAGTGTCGGCTGCGAGGTCACTCCGAAAAGCTCTATCTGCGACGATTTCATCTCAATCGAAGGAGAGAGGCTTTCTCCGTCCGGGTTGTGGATCCGTGGAATAAGCTGCCGGACGAGATAGTGAAGATGCCGACGACCGCTCGGTTCAAAGTCTCTCTTGACCAGAAATGGCCTGAACTCTTTGCATGAACACCCTCCCTGTACATAACTCCATGGCCCCCTACCTGACCTTGCTTTTTGCTTTTTGAGCCAAAAAATTAACTTAACTTAACTTAAACTTAACTCGTTTATATACTGAATATGTTTACGAATGAACAGCGGAAGTGTGTGGTCTAGCGGTCAGAGATGTTGCACTTCTAACCGTAAGATTGTGGCTTCTATTTCTGGACCGAGCGATGCGTTGTGTCCTTGAGCAAAACACTTCATTTCACATTGTCTCAGTCTACTCGTCTGGCAAAAATGAGTAATCTTGAGACGGAACGGCCTCCCGACCAGTGGAGAAATTTATACGCCGCAAAATCCGGGAAACCAGCTTTGTGAGCTTGGGCAGAACCTTTCATTTTCTTTTCTAATATATCGAGTATGTTTATATTTTGGATATGTTTATATATCGGATATACTTATATATATATCGAACATGTTACAGCAGAGTTCTGGTAAAGCCTCACGTTTGTCTCTTCTACTAAACAAAATCTGGGATCGGGATTTACAGATTTTTATTACCAAGATATCTCAGGCATGCACATTGATATTTCGTAAGGGCGCATTAGTTAAAAAATAAGGCGTGGCTATGTGGTAAGAAGTTTGCTTCTGTAATCCGTCGCTGCACAATCAACCATCAGAATTACATTACATTTCTTCCTATATTTAATTTTAGTGATGAAAACCTAACCAGCAACTACGAACAATTCTCTTCAACAGCCTTAAATCAAATTTTACGGAATAATTTCCAATACTTTAGAAATAACCCAATGTTCTATAATAAGACAGTGCGTTGGCAGTAATTATAATATTAGTAGAATGTCTCGCAGTATTTGCATTGGGTCTTTATTCTTTCAGTTCAAATCCGTCGCAGTCATCTTTACATTTCATCCTTTCATGGTCAATAGATAAAATACCAGTCAGATACTGAGGTTTATTCTTGCTCATTCTCCCAGAATAGGCTACAGGCGGTTAGGTGATGCCTTATATAAAAACACAAGAAGAAAGTTAATAGAAAACTCTATTCTCGCATGAAAACTGAGAGTCACTAATTTGTCATGGAAATCACCAAAAGTCATTCATCGATCTGATGGCGCAAACAAAGAAGGAAGCTTGCTGGCCTGGTGCCAAAATTTGAAACCAAAATTATACTTAAGTAATTCTACTTGAGAGAGCTCAATGTGGTGGCTCAACTTGCTAGAAAGCCCAAACCTTTGACCCTCGAATCATACAATACCATCTTTAAAAAATGAAAAGGCACATTGGATAATGTAGTTCAAATACTATATTTGAAAATAAGACTGGATGGTCACGGCGAGAATGCATTTGATCACATTTCTGCTTGATCAGATTAAAAGGATTCTTTTTGCTGCGAAATGTATTACGGAAACCCAGGTTAATATAAAGTTATGTTCATACTATATATATATATATTAATATTGCATACATAGGAATATAGCAGAGGCAGTAAAAAAAGTGAATAAGACTGGCTGTGTGGTAAGAAGCTTGCTTCTCAACCACGTGGTCCCGGTTTAGTCCTACAGTGTGGCACCATGGGCAAGTGTCTTCAACTACAGCCTCGGGCCAACCAAAGCCTTGGTAGACGGAAACTGAAAGAAGCCTGTTTTGTGTGTGTGTGTGTGTATGTGTATATATATATATATATTTCGTGTTTGGATTTAGTTTGCAAGATTCGTTATGTGCGTTCGTGTGTTGAAGCATATTCTGTTGTGTCTGGGGAGAGTCATTTTGTTTTTGTGGTTTATAATTTATAATTTAGTCAAGACTATTGAAAAGGTTGCAAGACGCAACGAAAATTTTAGGAAAATAGAAATAAGAAATAAGTGGAAATTTTATCGGTGAGTGTGTTACATTATAAGGCACAAAAAGAAAATGACTCTCCCCAGACACAACAGAACACACACACGCGAAGGCACATGGATCAGTGGTTAGAGCATCGGGCTCACAATCATGAGATTAGTGAGTTCGATTCCCAGACCAGGCTGCGTGTTGTGTTCTTGAGCAAGAGACTTTATTTCATGTTGCTCCAGTTAACTCTGCTGTAGAAATGAGTTGCGTCGTCACTGGTTCCAAGCTCTATCGGCCCCTTTGCCTTTCCCTTGGATAACATCAGTGACGTGGAGAGGGGTGACCGGTGTGCATGGGCGACTGCTGGTCTTCCATAAACCTTACCCGGACTTGTGCCTCGGAGGGGATCTTTTTAGGTGCAATGCCATGGTCATTTATGACCGAATTTGGGTCTTTACTCTTTTATATGTATATATATACATAAAAGGGTAAAGACCGGTGCTGGTGTGTTTTCGCCCCATATTGCAGTGTGATAGAATAAATACCAGACTAAAAAATGAAACAAGTACTCGGGTTTTATTCATTCGACTAAAATTCTTCAAGGCAGTGCCCCAGGATGGCCGCAGTTTAATGACTGAAACAAGTGAAAAATAAAAGATGTAAGGAGAGATAGAAAATAATTTTTTCTACTCTAGGCACAAAGCCCGAAATTTTTGGGAAGGGTCCAGTCGATTAGAGCGACTCCAGTACACAACTGGTACTTAATTTATCGACCTCGAAAAGATGAAAGCCAAGGTCAACCTCGGCGGAATTTGAACTCAGAACGTAAAGACAGGCGAGCTGACGTTTCTGCCATTTCGCCGCCTTAGAGAGAGAAAATGATAAAATTTTATGATAACGGATTTACAAACTGAAACCACAAAATTTATTGAAAGCTACATGATTTTCAAGGTAAGTAACTCCATTTTATCATATCAGAGTGCTTTCCCCTATATAGCAGCATTTTCCCTGCAAATAGCCGAAAATTTCGTTGTTTATACTCGAAGGCGGCAAACTGGAGGGAAATGTAGAACTGCAGGAGAAAATTGCAGTCGAGCATTTGTACTTGCTCTTTACTTCCTGAGTTCAAATCCCTCAGCGGTCAACTTTACTTTCATCTTTTTGGGTTTGATCAAATAAAGTATCGGTCAAGAATTGGAGTCGAGGGTGTCTTTCGTCTTTTCGGGGTCGATAAATTAAGTACTTTGCAAAAATTTAGGCCTTGTGCCTATAATAGAAAGGAATATCACTGGATTAATTAAATTAACGTTTGAAAATTATTAGTTACAATCTGTAAATTATAATTAATGATTATTATTTTCTTCTGATTAATATTTGGCAGACGTAACACAGTGAGTCAAGCGCCGAGGGTTTCATGCGTTATCACTTATTAAACTAGTTACAAATCAAGGGGTTATAAATTATTAGTTATTAGTTATAATTATTATGTTTCTTTATTAGCCACACAGGGCTGCACACAGACGAGACAGATTACAAAGTAGAGCTTTTCTTTTTTGGGGAGAGAAAAAAAAGTGGGGTAGGTTTTCGATCAAAAGGGATTGTAAAAGGGAAAGAAGAAAAAGAAAAAAAATTATCAATCGTGTATCACAGTGTCATGATGTAAAGTGTAAAGAGGGAAGCAGATAAGGTTTATCCGTGGAAAAAAAAGCCTATGGAAAAGACCACGATAACCTCGGTCAATAGTGTTACATGCTACCACATTTGTTTGCAAGTAGGTAACCCTCTGTTTTAAATTTTCTGGGTTCATAGGATTATGCTCAAGGTGGCTTCGTCATTCATACGTGCCATCCTTGCTACATTCACCCATCTTTTTTGAAACATTCGCTAGACAAAACTTGCCTCTCTACTCTCACTTTCCTTTTCAAGTGATACTTGAAGAAGTTGATGAGAGATTGACCAATCCTTTCAGACGCGTCCACCAGATACATTCTTTCGCCATAGACACAAGGATGATGAAAATAGCTCTTCCTTCCCGTTTGAAGGAAGGAGGCGTGACAATATTGACGATAGACTCGGCTGATAAACCGACTCGTCCCACACGTGACAGCAGTTGTTCGACATAAGCCCACAGGTCGGAAATTGTTGGACACTGCACGAGTTCGTGCAGAACAGTTTCGTCGCTCTGACCGCATCTCGGGCAGATCGGCCCCGTGTTTCTCGAGCCGTGTTTGTAGAGCTTATCCCGAACGGGTAGCGCTTCTCGATAGCACTGCCAGGCCAGGGATCTATGGAAGTTGTCCATGGGCCCAGGCCCGAAAGTCGTTCTGAACAGGCGGGTCAGGTATTCCTCGTCGACGTCCAGGTTCGCCCCGAGCTCGTCATCGTACCACCCCTCCACTAATCCCCTATAGACTGCTTTGGTTGTGTTGAAGTCACTCAAGGTCGATCCGGGACGGCATAGTTGTTTGAGAGCAACGCGACAATCGCGGTGCCATTCGCCCTTTCTCGGCCTCTTTTTGATCCACAACTGCAGTTCGGTCATGGAGACGAGTTGCGGGAAGCGTGCCTCACAAACGGCGACCACACCTGTTCACCGTCGTCTACGTAGAGCCTGAGATGTCGCAGTCTCAGCGCGTGTCTGCGCATCATCAACCACGGCATGCCCAGTCCTCCTCTTAACGGGTGTTGACAGCAAATGGATCGCCTGACCATCGGGACGCATCCTTTCCACAAGAAGCGAAAGAGAATGCGTTCTAGTTTCGTGATGGTAGGGTCGGGACAAGGTACGACGGTCAGGCGGTAGTAGATAACTGACGCGCACATTTGATAAAGGTAGTTATCGATCCGAGTGCAATATTTTGTGATGTTATAATTATGTGAAATGCTTTGATACATCAAAGGAATTCATAAAACCAGTTCTGACCTAATCTCCGGATTATTTAGTATTTCGTGGAGAGATGATTCTAGATTTTACCTGGAGTGAACGCTAGTCGTCTGCAAGCGATGCCCCCAAATATTGGACCCTTATTCCTTGAAATCTATGAAATTGAAACATGTAATTGTTTAGCCCCGGGTCAGTCCTTATCGAGTAGACCTGCAATTAAAGGCATTTCAGTCTTGATCATCCCCACTTTTTGTATGTAAATCAGGAGAACTATTAGGTCGTCAAGTATGAAATTTGTAGAAAAGAAGAAATGTTTGCGAATGTTTTATAAATACGAAGAGTTTTATTCATCAAAGTATGCACCCATATTGTCAATACGATTTCAACTAAGAGAGTCAATATTGCTTGCTTGCTAACACCAAACAGCAACAATAATTCACGGGCACTCTGAGATGGATCTGACTCGACGGTGGCTTTCAGTTCATTATCCACCTTTGTTTCTGGCCGACCGCGTTGCTCATTTTTGAGGTCAAAATTACCAGAACGAAATTTTGCAAACCAGTTTCATACTCCAATAATATTTCGAGCTGTCTGTGATACTGTATTTCCAAGAAAGAACTCATATTTCAAAACTGTACGAATTTCCGACTTACCCATCTCTAAACAAAAACAGCAAAAAACGATTTATAAGTATTTTATAAAGCACAAAATGAGATAGAATAAAGAAATAGATGTGTGAGTTTCTAACAAAATATAAAGATTGTCAAAATATAATAAGGGCACAAAATGAGCAGCTGTCAAAGTTTACCATATAGCTTACTACAAATTTCATACTTGACGACATAATATTTAATCAAATGTATTCTTCTTATTTTAGATAACGGGGTTTGAGGGAGATTTAGTTGCTATTTCTAGTCTCGAGCGACAGTGTAGAGGTTCTGTCACTGTGTTTTAATTGAAATATGTAGAATCACGTTGTACAAAGACGCTATTGAACAGCATTAAGTCATCACCTACAACTTAATAATTCAATACCTTATGTCAGCAATTTACAACTTGGGCTTCACGTCCCTTTGGGTGCCCCACAAAAGTAGCCCTGGGATCCGTGAACTGTCTTAAAGAATTCAATAGTTTGCAGTTTAACATATAGTTATTCAGTAACATTTTTTTACTAGTTGAAAGATGAAACTGGGAAAATGAGTTTGTTATTAGTTAATAAAATCGGACAAACCTTTCAAAGCTTGGGGAACGTGGGAAATTCATTTAAATAAGAGGAGTTATTAATAGTGGAAACACTAGGAACTACTGCTCTATGTGCTATATTAGGGTAAAGTGTAAAGGGTATGTCTAGTATTCTCCTTGTCTATCCCCTCTCTCTCTCACTTTAATACCCAGCAGTATCATATTGTCAAGGAACGCGCTAACAAAAAGAAATAAAAAATTGAATAAGCAAAGTATATAGCTAGGTACAAGGCTACTTGTATTGGAAAGAACTATCAATTTGAGTCGATCTCACTTCTTGATAGGTTCTTTATTTTCGAAAACTCCGGAATGGCCAGAAAACAATGTCAACTTTTTCCTTCGTGTGTCTATGGATCAGCCATCAATATTCTTGAAACATTGCAATCAACTTCTGCTGGGAGGGATGGATTTCTAGAGGGTCAACGTTCTGGGAACGAAGGACTTGGCATAGTGATAGTGTGAGGCCAGGGGTAGGGGATTGGATTCAACAAGGGTGATGAGAGGAGAAGAGATAAGTGAGTTAGAAATGAGTGAGCTGAGATGTCATGAGCTAAGCCAGTTCCAAGGAACGGACGCCGTTGAAGTAGCAACAGGAAAGTGGGAGGGAGAGGATAGGTGCTAGTGGGCCGGAGGCTGGAACGTGACTATAAGTGACTTTATGTCTTTCAGCAGGATTTGAACCTTCTGGTTTCAAGTACCGCTGACTCCAACTTTACAAAATTGTTCGGCTGAGAATAAAGGACATAATTTTTTATCTCCTCATTCTTTCTTGTGTGGTAGACAGACTTCATGACCCAGTTTAACTTCTGGCTTGTAGGCGCTCTTATCGAAGCTTACAATGTGTTGCTTGCATTTTGGATCAAGTCTCCGGTTTAAAGATACTCCCGTGCTGTTTATTTTGTTATCACCAACCTCGGAAACGGTGGAAAAGTTGAAGAACGTCCTCGTTCTGCATCTGACAAAACCGTAAAGAAAGTTCTAGTTTCAAGCAAGTACGAAAGACTACCGCTTCACATTGTTCAACTGGACACAATGCCCGGGGAAGAAGAAGTAGAAGAAGAAGAAGAAGAAGAAGAAGAAGAAGAAGAAGAAGAAGAAGAAGAAGAAGAAGAAGAAGAAGAAGAAGAAGAAAACGAAGGAGAAGAAGAAGAAGAAGAAGAAGAGTGAGGAAGGTAAAAAGGTGAAGAAGGTGGAGGAGGAGGAGGACAACACCAGATGAAACGACTTCATGATAAAATTTGTATTCCGTGTGACTCAGTGTTTCAACAAATAAAAAAACAACAACCTAAGAGATAACTGAATAGAAAAAAAAAGAGAGTAAATCAAAATAATTTACTTTACCAAATTATTCAGAATTAATGAAATTAAATCAAACCTTATTAACTAAATTATTCAGAAATGTCAACGAAACGAAAAGGAGAAAAAAATAAACGGAAATCTAAAACAGGAATTTTGACTGAGATTTTACACACACACACACACACACACACACACACACACACACACACACACACACACACACACACACACACACACACACACACACACACACACACACACACACACACACACACACACTCACATAGACGCACAAAAAATGAATATATATTCACAAATACATACACACATAATACATAAATACATACATACATACATACATACATACATACATACATACATACATGATACATACATACATACATAGATATATGCACATACATATATATATATATATATATATATATATTTGTATATCCGTAAGAGTTCGAGGTTGGGAAGCCAACCAACTAAGGAGTTAAGGAGTAGTACCTATCCAATATACTGCTGGTAGTGTGCCCAATTATTAATACCCAAGTGCTGGTTATTGCGTGGCAATTTCGCAATCGTGTGTCATATATGATGTGCGGGGGTAAAAAGCGGTTTACCCTTAATTTATGCGGCAAAAAGAAAATGGAGGAGATACAAAAATGACTTACATCAGCCGGTAGACATTCTATTATGTCTATTTATTCCAAAATAAAAGGGAGCATTATAAGAGTACATACACATGCAAAGACTGTGTACTACATAAATATGTACTAGTAGTACATAAAAGAGGAAAAGATTAAAAGATCAGTTCCTTACGGCCGTTTCTGCCAAGAGGCTACGATATCTTCCATGCTAGCTCCAACTCTTCAGTGTTCTGTAGTGATGAGTAGATAGAGTTTGGATGTTGAGTGTGCCTCTAGGCTTCATCAGAGGGTCTAAATGGTTAGGAGAGCCGATACGCACAAGAGTCAGTTATTAATAGGTACAGTATATATTTCTTATTGAAGACGGCATAAGAAGAATAGGAGCAAGACTTAAGTGTGTGAGAGGAGTAAAATTTAATAAAGAAGTTTAGGTATAAGAAGGAGAAATAAGTCATAGACTTCAAATGTTTTCTTCCAAGATTCATGTTATTTTGTCCGGTGATGGATAAGTAGGTATATTCGTTCTAAGGATGAGTTTTTTTTAGGAAGGGTGAATTTAGGCAGTGGTTCTTATTTTGTTTACATATAAATACACGTTATGTTTGTGTTTACAGTGGTAGGTTTGAAAGTATGGTCTGTGTTTCAGAGGAGGATGTCAGTTGGTACTAAAAAGAGCATGGCATCATGTGGTGACCAAAGTACGGTGTCCGTATTCGTTGTTTTTTCGATCAACAAGTCCCTGAATCCTTGTGTGCAATGGACAGTCCTGCAACCTACTTGGTCAGCTATTTTTTTGAGAATATGATAGAAGCCATTGCCACTCATAATAAAAAGGAATACTGGTGGAGTGTACCAGTGAAGACCTCAATAAAATATAAGCACAAGAGACCTGATATGATGATTTGGAATAGAGAAGAGAAACTGTGCACAGTTGTGGAAATTAGCTGCCCAGCGGATGTTAACATAAAGCTGAAGATCAGTGAAAAAGAGAACACCTAAGCTGAACTATTGAGAAATCTGCAGTTACTCCATCCAGATTACAAGTTTATATCTGTAATTATTAGGGTCCTGGGATTTGTAACACACTGCCTAAATACCTATCTTGAGAAATTAGGCTTCTCAAAACCAGAAAGGAGAAAGCTAATTCGAAGACTACAGATCCAATCCATCTGTAAAATTCGAAGACTACAGATCCAATCCATCTGTAAAAGAACTGTAAAAGTCTGTAAAACTTTCCAGAAGTTTATCATTTAAATATATATGAGCATGTCTAGATATGTAAGTATATGCATGAGAATACATACGTAAAACATACAAATTTGCACATACATACATACATACATACATACATACATACATACATACATACATACATACATACATACATACATACATACATACATAATGCTTGCATAATACATACTTACATACATATTGATGTTGAAATTCCAATGAAGGAGCCTTTGATCTAGGTTAAAAACCGGTTCTTTATTGGCAAGGAATCTTGGAATAAACCGAATAATGACATACAAACTGGTACAAGATGTAATAAATGGCATGCATCAAATATATTGACACTGTACACATTCACATATTAGGGGGTAGAGAAAGTAAATATGTTACTAAACGTACTCTAGTACTTGAAGATTAATACTGAAGGTGACAAAAAAACAGCTTCTATAGAGGAGAGGTAGTGATTGTATCTATATATATCTGTATATAAATGCATTCCAAAACCGAGTTGCCGTTTTTGACGTATGGGGTATCAAAAGATTCAGTAAGCTTTTGGCTCCCAACTAAATTATGTTTTCATTCACTTATTTGCATTACAAAAATTTAAGATTATCATTTTTTAGTCACCTGTCGTAAACGACATCTTTTACCGCCACCACCACCACCACAACGTCGATGACGTCACATTTTTATGTGTTCGCGCGTTGCGTATGTTAGGCCGATGACTGACAAGTATATGTGTGTGACGGTGTTTTTGTCTGTCAGTATACATACATATTTTGTGACGACTCACACACACATACATACACACACACATACATACACACACACACACTCACATCTAAAGACACAGACAGACACACACAAGGACAGAGATAGGTTTGAGGTGTGCGTTAATGTATGTCTGTGTGTGTGTGTCTTAGTTTATGTATGTGACTCCCCGCCCGCCCAACAGTGAAACATGCTGATATTGAAAGCTACAATAACGAGGTTTCATTAGAAAGTGAAAATAGTTTCACACTTTACATTTCAACCAAAATTACAGTGTTCGATTACGAGACTGATGATGTGTGAATAATGAAAGTAATGCTTCTCCAAATTAGTCAGGCCTAATAAAGAAACTGGTTTAGGCGATCTTTCGTTTTGACTTGCAGAGCTGCCATCTGCGTTCGTTAATTTTATTAAAAGAAATTTTTATTTATTTCCTTTTGTTTTAAAGTGAAAGAGAGCAGAAAATGAAAGATGTATGTACGTGTATATGAAATGGACGTGTGCGTGAGAGAGAGAGGGAAGAGAGAGAGAGAGAGAAAGAGGAAGAGAGAGGGGAAGGGAGAAAAGTAGAGAGAGAAGAAGAGAGAAAGAGAGAGAGAGAAAGAGGAAGAGAGAGGGGAAGGAAGAAAAGTAGAGAGAGAAGAAGAGAGAAAGAGAGAGGGAGAGAGGAAGAGAGAGAGAGAGAGTGTGTGTGTGTGTGAGTGAGTGAGTGAACGCGTGTGTTCTCATGTATCTGTAAGCGGCACTCACTCCCTCCCCCCTCTCTCTCTCTCTCGCACACACACACACACGTCCATTTCAGATACACGTTCATACATTTTTCACTCTCTCCTCTCTTTCACTTTAAAACAAAACTAACATAGCCACTGCTTTTTATCTATCTACCAAATAAACTATGTTTTTCACTCAACAACTCTTTTTTACAACTAAAATAAGCTCGGCAAGTACGCGGGTCACACAATTTTGAGCTCATTTTCAAACAATATTTCAATGTGCTTCTAATGTTTCACGCATGCATAGAATTATAGTCGGACAAACATTTATGAAAACATACACATAAATATTGTATTAAAATAAGCCACAACTAAATGACCAAATGGGAACAGAAACTACGGTTATAGCCAAAACATGTGGTTGGGTATCATTCAAAATTGAAATTCTAAACTGAAGACAGGTAGTTCCTATTCAAGCGTTGTCTCAAAATAGTCTTAGTGGAATAAATTTCAGAACATGAATCATTTTATGCGTTATCTATTTACACATTTGGACAATTTATGAAATTGCTGACTACGTTATATATAACAAACGAAATAAATGGAATATTTACAAGGAGACATAGATCATATACAGAATATGATGAAGTGTACTTTAGTTTTTCATAGCTCTGGCCAGTCAGTTGCCGAAGAAACAGAATTCAACTTAACCCAGTTATTCGAAATCCAAGATTTTAATCTATATATATAAAACTGTAGTTGTGTGAGTGTCTGTCCCCTTCGATTTAGATTCCTAAATACTCCCACATTTTGCGGTGCAGTTTAACCAAATTCGGGTATCTTATAGTCGTGATTCATATCGAGCCCGTCTGGCTATTAGCACGCGTCTACGATGAGTCTACGATTTTAAAAATAATTTAACATAATTTTTTATTCCATTTTAATGCATATTTTTTCGTGTGTCGATGGCGGCGGAGTTGGCGTCCACGCTCACACCTGCGTTGCTTCTCCCCCTTCTTCCCTCCCTCGTGAAGCTGTGGGGGAAGGGAGTGTAAGGAAATCAACGTCGTAAAGCGTTGTCAAGGAGACCAGCGTTCTTTTAGAACAACGACTTCATGGCTTGAAGACACCAAAACAGAAATGGCTAAGAAAGCCCGAATTGGCATCTATAAGGGAAGTAACTCTCTAAAAATGCTTATATAGTTATTTCCCTTACAAACCCGAGCAACGCCGGGCGATACTGCTAGTGTTTTATAAATTAGAATTACTAATAAGAAAACATCGAAACTAGAACAGTTCACTGAAGGAATTGAAAAGCGTGTAAATTCGTAAAGTTCCAAAGTAAGAAAGAGGGGGATCAGTGAAGTATGCTTGTTATAGAAATAAAAAAAAAGTGGGGAGAGAAAATGTGTGTGCGCGCGCGGTGATGTGTGGTGTGTGTGTGAGGTGTGCGGTGAGATGAAGTGTGTGTGTGTGTGTGTGTGTATGCACACGCGCTTAGCTTATATATACATACATACATACATGCATACATGCATACATGCATACATACAAACATACATACATACATACATACATACATACATACATACATACATACATACATACATACATACATACATACATACATACATACATACATACATACATACATATAGGGACAGGCGTGGCTGTGTGGTAAGAACCTTGCTTCCGAACCACATGGTTCCGCGTTCAACCAAGATAAAGCTGACTCTATGGAAATTTAAATAAGTTTATATGCCATGTGGAGAAACATATATATATATTCTTTTATTCTTTTAATTGTTTCAGTCATTTGACTGCGGCCATGCTGGAGCACCGCCTTGAAGGGTTTTAGTCGAACAAATCAACCCTAGGACTTATTTTTTTTAAAACCTAGTGCTTATCCTCTCGTTCTCTTCTGCCGAACCGCTAAGTTATGGCGGACGTAAACACACCAACACCGGTTGTCAAGTGGTGGGGGAGGACAAATACAGAAACAAAGACACACACACGCACGCACATATACAGCGGGCTTCTTTCAAATTTCGTCTACCAAATCCACTGACAAGACTTCGGTTCCCCGTGGCTAGAGTAGAAGACACTTGTCCAAGATACTATGCAGTGGGGTTGAACGCGGAACCATGTGGTTCGGAAGCAAGCTTCTTACCACACAGCCACGCCTGTCCCTATATGTATGTATGTAAGTATGTATGTATGCATGTATGTTTGTATGTATGTATGTATGTATGTATGTATGTATGTATAAGCTAAGCGCGTGTGCATACATACACACACACACACACACACACACTTCATCTCACCGCACACCTCACACACACACCACACATCACCGCGCGCGCACACACATTTTCTCTCCCCACTTTTTTTTTATTTCTATAACAAGCATACTTCACTGATCCCCCTCTTTCTTACTTTGGAACTTTACGAATTTACACGCTTTTCAATTCCTTCAGTGAACTGTTCTAGTTTCGATATTTTCTTATTAGTAATTCTAATTTATAAAACATTAAAAATATTTTAATTGCTTTTTGAAAATTAAATATCTCCCTTCCCGCCATATCCAGCAATACAATTAGTTGTCTTTTAAGTTTAAATATTCTACTTCATTTACATTTCGGATAAAAGACTTGCATCGCCACCCGATTTAAGACCACCACCACCCGGTTCTTGGCTGCCTTTAGCCGAGTCCACTCTGTTGCAAACTTTCGAACCTGTTCTGTTTGAAAATATCTTCCTCTCTTCCTCTTAGTAGGGGCATTATTCTTTCTCTGACTAAAAAAAAAAAAAGTGGAAAAATCACCCATAATATACAGATATAATATCTGTAAGAAATCGTTTCTTGGATTCATAACTAATAATCGAAACCTTAGCCTAGATTTTTCTGCGAGATCCTTTCCTTTGTTTTCGGCGTTAGTATTCAGAAATTTACGAGGTTATTTTGGTTTCTTTGCTTGAGTTAGTATTCTTCGGTCATTTGGAGGTTACCATAGATGGAATATATACCTCTCCTTGTTTTCCGACATGCATTCAACTTTTCCCATAGGTTGAAAGAAGAACCCTCAGAGAAGATCAACGGTCTGCATTTTTCTCTTTTATACGCTGTACACCTTTCACTTTCCCGTAAGCAACTTTTCCAAACAACCACGCATCTAAGGGCACGTGAGTTTCATTTTTATTGTCCTACTAAACTGCTGGCTTCTACTATAGCTTTGTACTGATCCTACGCGCAGTACTAAAAGCAGTATGCAATATTTTTCTTTTTCATGTCGATTATTATACTATCTCACAGAGTTGGAACCATTTAACTGTTACATATCTGTTACAAAAAGGAAGAAACACTTGAAAGTAGAGTTAGTTTAGGTCTGTGTACATCCACTGGTTTTTATTATTTGTATTCCGAATCTATGATATCGTATGCTTGTTTGTATTTCCATTTATGACTAAAAAGGCGATGCTTTATTTTTATGGAAATGGGATTATAAATGTTGTTATCGTAGACCCTGATCGAAGAAACCTATTAGGAATATTTAGGATAGGGTAAGTAGGGCAACTCGGGCAGTCGCCTGGGGTGCCATGTGTTAGGTGGCGCCAAGGAGGGCGTGACAAAGACAAGGGAATTTCCACGACCGTCAGCTTGTACACGCCGAAGTTCAGCTTGCCCAGGGCGCCAGCAACCCTAGGGCCGGCCCTGAGCATAAGGAGAGTGGGCTATGATTTGAAAAAGATATGAACACAATTTTTGGCAGGCAAGCAACTACGTAGAGGCTCCCCAGCTTTCTCGTAGATGTTAGGTCATTTAGTGCGAAAGTAACAGCTAATTTGTTAATTGAATTAATTTTAGGGTATACCTGATTGTCTAAAAAGAGCTTGTAAAGACAGTTGGCCAATTGACATGATTTCTCTTTGCTTTTACTTGTAAGTGATTACTGTAATGTTTTTTATTGGTAAAAGTTTGTGGATTTCTCACGGCTATGGCTATCCTCAGATTGTTTTATTGAAACAAATCACTTGAAACTGGTTTCATTATTTCCCAGTTGGAAGAGATATTGAAATTTTCTTTGTGGCGTTTTAGTTTAATTGAATATATTTTTTAACCAAACAATGACGGCTGCGTTTAGAGAGAGACAAACATTTGCCTTCGCTGTTGCCTTTGGATGGCCATATTAATTGCTATTTGCTTATCTTCTAACAAGATTTCAGGATGATTTTCTGTTTAAGAACGAACGGTTTCATTGCTTACTACCTACCTAATTACCTACCTACCTACCACCTACCTACCTACCTACCTACCTACCTACCTACCTACCTACCTACCTACCTACCTACCTACCTACTTACCTACCTACCTACCTACCTACCTATCTACTTACCTACCTACCTACCTACCTATCTACTTACCTACCTACCTACCTACCTACCTACCTACCTACCTACCTACCTACCTACCTACCTATCTACTTACCTACCTACCTACCTACCTATCTACTTACCTACCTACCTACCTACCTACCTACCTACCTACCTACCTACCTACCTACCTACTTACCTACCTACCTACCTACCTACCTATCTACTTACCTACCTACCTACCTACCTATCTACTTACCTACCTACCTACCTACCTACCTACCTACCTACCTACCTACCTACCTACCTACCTACCTACCTACCTATCTACTTACCTACCTACCTACCTACCTATCTACTTACCTACCTACCTACCTACCTACATACCTACCTACTTACCTACCTACCTTCTTACATCAAATATTTATATCTGTCTGACTGTTTGTCTGTCAGTCTGTCTGTCTGCTTGCCCGCCTGTCTGTCTGTCTAGCTATCTCTCTAGTCAGCATGTTGCGCAGAGATCAGCTTTCATAACTTGAGTATAAGCTTCGTGTATAATAATGGCTTCAAATTATAGCACAAGGCTAAGCAGTTTCGGAGAGGAGGAGGGGGGTAAATCGATTACATCGACACCAATGCTCAGCTGGTGCTTCTTCTATTGATTCCGAAAGAATGGTAGGCAAAGTCAACCTCGGCGGAATTTAAACTCAGCACGTAAAGATGGTCGAAATGCCGCTGGACATTTTGTTCAGCGTGCTAAAGCTTCTGCTGGCTCGCCACTGGAATAATAGCATTATCAGGAGGGTTCTAAGCACTTGAAAGACTGAATAAGACTGAACCTGAGCAAAATAATAACAATAATAATAATAATAATAATAATAATAATAATAACAACAATGATAATCCTTTCTACTATAGGCACAAGGCCTGGAATTTGTGGGGAAGGAACTAGTCAATTACATTGATTCCAATACTTGACTGCTACTTAACACTTCAATCCCGAAAGGATGAAAGGCAAAGTCGACCATGGCGGAATTTGAACTCAGTACGTAGCGGCAGACGAAATACTGCTAAGCATTTCGCCCGGCGTGCTAACGATTCTGCCAGCTCGCTGTCTTAATAATAATAATAATAATAATAATAATAATAATAATAATAAAAATAATAGTAATAATAATAATAATAATAATAATAATAATTCCAGATCCCCTTCCAAAAGTTTTCAACTTCTTCTATTAGGGGTGGATTTTCAATGGTTATTTTTTGTTTCCCTATTTCCCTGTAAAATGATTTGGCATTGAACATCTTATTTTGTTTGTAGAATTTGATTCTTTTCTCAAATTTGCCTATTTCCTGAGCTTTTGCTTGAACTTTTTGTTTAAGTGTTTCTTTCGCTGACATTAGTTCTTCTCTTGTTGATAAAAAAAGGTACTAAAACCTATTTGAAAATGATTCCAGGCTTACCATCCCTTCAGGAAGTGCAAAAAATCGTATTAACTGGAACGGCTCATGTACTGAGAAGAGCATTATCGCTGTGAAAACAACATCCATCCATGAATTTATTTATTTATTGATTTTTAAATACATTATTTTATCTGTGAATTTGCGCATGTAATCTGGAAATGCATACAATGAGCTTCTCTGCCCTAGGTGTACGGAAAACACTCGGCGAGAAACGGAAGAAAATTTGAAGAAAGAAGGAAAAAACATAATAATAATAATAATAATAATAATAATAATAATAATAATAATAACAATAATAACAATAATAATAATAATGATGATAATAACAATAATAATATAATAATAATAATAATAATAATAATAATAATAATAATAATAATAATAATAATAATAATAATAATAATAATAATAATAATAATAATAATAATTTTATTTATGTGCCACAAGGGCGAAGAATGACGGGGACAATAGAAAGGCAGACATAAAGTGTGGGGGTTTAATACATTGAAATGTTAGAAAAGAAAGAAAGAAATTAAGTATACACTGATAAAAGGAGGGACATATGCATAACATACAAATGTTAAAAACAAAAATGGCGGGG
Organism: Octopus sinensis; assembly: GCF_006345805.1. NCBI lineage: Eukaryota > Metazoa > Mollusca > Cephalopoda > Octopoda > Octopodidae > Octopus > Octopus sinensis. The sequence continues at coordinate 44,656,593 of NC_043012.1, forward strand.
CGGTTGGTAGAGATGCAGCCCTCCTGATACAGGAAGGCCTCTAGAGATAACCGAGGAATCCCACTGTCCGAGTCTTTCCTAAAACCCCAAGAGCATGTACCCTCTCCAATTCCTTCTCTCCGACTCACAAGTCTACACTTAGAGAGGTACCATCCACTCTTGCCATTTTCGAAACTTTCACCGATCTTTCGATAAATTTACTCGAGGACAGCACTTCTCTCTCTACTCTCAATTTCCTTTTCAAGAGAAACTTGAAGAAGTCACTCAGGGCTCCACCAAAGATGAATGTATCTGTCCTTGTCCACCAAACAACCTCTTTAGTCACAGCTACCAGGCAAAGGAAAACTGCCTTGCCTGACCGATTAACGGAGGTCGGCGGTGCGATCATCATTACAGACTCGACAGACAGACAGATCCGTTCCACACGTGACAGCAGGTGTTCGATATAACCCCAAAAGTCAGCAATGCCCGGACACTGAACGAGGACGTGCAGAACGGTTTCATCAATCTGCACGCACATCGGACAAGCCCGTCTGACAGCACATCCGTGCCCGTAGAGTTTATCTCGAACCGGTAGCAACCCCCGCCACCCGGTAGAACTTCCATACCAAGGACATCTGGAAATTATCAATGATAGTTCCTGACCAGAAAGATCTCCGGAAAGGCCAGCAGGTATGGGGGAGGGGTTAAGTCAATTACATCGACCTCAGTGTCCAACTGGTACATATTTTATTGAACCTGAAAGGATGATAGGTAAAGTCAACCTCAGCTTCAGTGAATTTTTTAAGCGATCGAAACAGGTGGCAATCTGAAGGTAGAAGGTCAGACGAATATGGAGGGTGCGACAGAACTTCCCAGTTAGAATCTTCTGCCATATCTGCAAGGTCTGCAAAATCCCACTATCTTCTGCTGTGTCTGCAAAGAAGTGTGCAGTGTAGCATTGTCGGGATGAAAGACAATGGCCTTATAATTAACAAGTGATGGACGCTTCTAGTGGATTGTTGCGTTTAATTAGTCTAGCTGGTTACAGTACACATCCAAATTGTGGGAAGAAGCTTGTAAAAGACAAGACCCTTCTGTTCCCACCAAATTGTAGCATAACTTTGTTCGGGTGAAGACCTGCTTTGAAGGTTGTTTGTGGTGGTTCGCCGCACTTCCACCATGATTATTTGCGTTTCACATTTAGACGATCCATTTTTTGTTCCCTATCAACATTCTCTTCAAAAAAGGATAACTTTCTTCACGTTTTTGCAATGGATCAGATATAGAAATTCGAGGGCGAGATTAAAACCTCTTTCAATAGATGTGGAACCCAAACATCGAACCTGCTGACGTAACCAAATTAATGCAGATGATTTTCAACTCTCGATTTAGATATTTCGGAAATATCTGCAATCATTCTGGTCGTATAACGGAGACTGATGTCGCTTTTGCACCCCGTTCTTGAAAATCTTGAAAACCACTTTCTGCACATAGATTCCGTAACAACGATCTCTCCATACACTGTGCATATCTTCCAAAAGGTTTACGCCACTTATTGTCTTTTTTAAGCTACAGAGTGTTTCCAAAAAAAATGATATCATTTGAGATATAAATATCACAGAAACTACATAGTCAAAGCAAATGAAAGTAAACAGGTTTAATGTTGAGCAACATAAGATTTATTTCTCCAAATTTGAAAGAGAAATTGAAAGGTATGTGGATTCCATGAACGATGTCCTCCCAAACACGCTGCGGCATATCTTGAGTAATAGTCTCCAGCGCGGTAGTGATTCTCTGCTCGAGTTCCTCTAGGTTTGTAGGAAGAAGGAAGACATAGACCAGACCCTTCATATAGCCCCAGAGAAAAAAATCGCAAGGTGTCAGGTCAGGTGAACACGGCAGCCATTTTAACATCACATTGTCTTCATCACCAGCACGCCCGATCCATCTCCCTAGCCGATTGTCATTGAGATAAACCCGCACAGAGAGCTTCCAGTGAGATGGAGCCTCCATCCTGTTGAAAAATGAAGTCT
>NC_043012.1:44663607-44766107 GCF_006345805.1 Octopus sinensis
CTTAAATGTAGCGAGTTTAGAGGCCACAAGTTCGGTGTTATATGATCGTGAAGATTGTTAGACATCCATTCTTGGGTTATGCAGTATAGCTTTCAACTGCGTACTTCATCTATCCAGGATTTAACAACTGCCCCTAGACCTCAACATATATAATGACATTAATTCCGAAACTCTGTGGAAAGATGTGAGGTTGCATGACACGAACTTTGCTACCCGCACTCCCAAAAACCATCACAGTTGCTAGAATCACTCTTAAGACATCAAAAAGATCAGCAGATAACTGCCTGTCATTTCTTCTGTCAGACTTTTGGTCTCGGTCGAAGCTTTCCTCATCAAAGAACTAACGCTTACCATGTTCATTATCTTGTTAAGTAACCGCTGGGCACAGACCAAATTGTTCTCCTGTGTCTTTGTAGACATGAATTGGATCCTTCATAGCACATACGACATGCATCAAAGTCCTGATTGCCTGCTTCGACACTTGAAGTTGTTGGCGATGGCCCCTCATTGATTTTCTGAGATCGTCACTGATAATGTTTTGAATCCGCTGGAATAATTACGGTATCTTTATTGTGTTCGAACGCTTAGAGTGTTTTTTCCCCTCTTTTAGAACATTTGAAACATTCTCGCAAGAAGCGTTAAATTCCATCAGAACTTTGTGTACAAAAGATCGTGCAACAGTTAAAATGTAGACAATTTCTAAATAGCTGTTTCTCGCATGTATGGCAACGATGACTGCATGTCTTTTCTGTTATTGTTTTAGCATTTTATCTGTCATATAGGATCAGGAAAAAAACAACAACAAAAGAACAACAAAATCTTTTAGAGAGTAAATTACAGATAATTAATTGTCCTCAAATGCGCCTTACACCCTGTGTATACGCACACACACACACATAGATAGACATACACACGCACACGCACGCACGCGCACACACAGCGACAGACACACCCGCACCCACACACGTACATGTATGCCATCTTGGTAGGGAGAGGTAGAAGGAACAAGGAAACGAAAACAAAATGTATATGTGTGTCTGTGGGAGGGCGAGAGAGAGAGATAGATAGAGACGGGTATGTTCGATTTTTAGTGCTCTCAAATTTAAACCTAACGAAATCTTGGGCTGATGACGGAAATGTTGATAGGAGTATGTATTTCTCGCATCTCTATAGCTAACTAATCCAGAAACGGCGTTCTCAAGTAATCGATGTACATGTGATCTTTCGTTATTTTTCCCTCTATACCTACCTTAATTATTTTTGAGTATACATTGTCTGGGAGACTTTTCTTATAGTAAGAGGAAATAGCTAAAGTTTTTGGCTGCTATTTCTAAAAGTTCGGTGTGTGATAAAGTAAATTTTTTTTACTGAACCCTAATTATATAACGTAATGTTTTATATATATATATATATAATATATATATATTATATATATATATATATATATATATATAGAGAGAGAGAGAGAAGAGAGAGAGAGAGAGGGAGAGAGAAGAGAGGGAGAGAAAGGGTAAGAGCCGACAGGCAGACAAGGAAGCCAGAATCATATATGGGCTTTTACTGTGTGGGTGAGTAGTGTTATATTTATACGTGCTTTTCCTGCGCATGCGTGCTTTTGCTGTGAATTTATGTAGTTTAATCCGAGGATATAAAAATGCAGCAGATATATGATGAAAGTGTTCTAGTTGCGACCATCCCATGTTCTTCATATCTGTCAGGAACCCGCTGTATCTTGGGGACTGAGGAGGATATGACCGCTACCTGTAGCAGATGTGCCTACCATGCAAGCATATATAAGACGGTGAGGTAATATTTATCCCCACTTAAATGTGGATCTTCTGTTTGAACAACTTATACTGCAGCGGATACATGAGAGAACCTCTCATATTGGCTTTTGGTGCACACTTGTTTATGTCACTAGGGGGTGGGGAGATAAATCCCCGCCATCTCCAGCGCCGTGACCCCCAGTCACGTGATTTCGACCTTCCTTGGTCTCGTCAATGATGGACACTCGACCGCTAAAGACAGCAATGATTCATCTCCCCACCAGCAATATATATAGAAACAGTGTAAGAATAGGCGCTAGAGTTGCGATTAGCTAGCGAACTTGTTAAAAAATAAATATTATTCCTCAGTATTGATACTGCCTCTGTCGCTAATATCTATTTATATAAGACAATGGGTTGTGAGTTGTGTAAGAACTAAGAGGTAAAGTAATCATACTGAATCAAGGACCGCATGTTTCTTTTAAGACAGCAGTGTGTGTGACTTGAGAGAGCGCCTGTTCTGGCACTGTTTCTCTAGCGGTGTCCATCATTGACAAGACCAAGGAAGGTCGAAATCCCTTGATCTGGGGGTCACGGCGCTAGAGATGGCGGGGTTTATCTCCCCACTAGTGACATAAACAAGCAGTCACCGCTGTTTGTCTATCTGTGTAAGTATTCTTGTGGTTTAGCTCCAGTTAAGCTGTTGTGGAGCAGACATATGATGAAAGCTATACCAACCGTGACCATACCATGTTGTTCGTAAGTTCGTGTGTGTGTATGTGTATGTGTGTGTATGTGAGCGTGCGCGCGTATTGTGCTATATTGTCTGTGGGTGTCAGTTTATAGAAAGCTAAAAAACGACAAAATAAACTCGGTTATTAGAATAGATTCACCGATTACTCACCATATATACAATTCAATGTCACTGTAAGAAGCCTGTAAAGAAGCATCAGTCATATTTTGGTTTCTGCATAATGCGTTGTCTAGTCGCTTTCGACAGACACGTTGCTACATACACAATCATTTATGTGTGAAACGTGCGCGCGCACACACACATACGCACACACACACACACACGCATGGTTCAAAATTGAGTGTGTACATCAAGCACACATACATATGAACATGCATACACATACGCACACATATAAGCATGTGTCAAAACTGTGTGTATATATTTATATGTATTTATATATACATGCATACACACACACACACACACACACACACACATATATATATGTATATATATATAGGCGCAGGAGTGGCTGTGTGGTAAGTAGATTGTTTACCAACCACATGGTACCGGGTTCAGTACCACTGCGTGGCACCTTCGGGAAGTGTCTTCTACTATAGCCTCGGGCCGACCAAAGCCTTGTGAGTGGATTTGGTAGACGGAAACTGAAAGAAGCCCGTCGTATATATGTATATATATGTATATGTGTGTGTACGTGTATGTTTGTGTTTGTCCCCATTGCTTGACAACCGATGCTGGAGTGTTTATGTCCCCGTCACTTAGCGGTTCGGCAAAAGAGATCGATAGAATAAGTACTGGGCTTACAAAGAATAAATCCCGGGGTCGAGTTGCTCGATTAAAGGTGGTGCTCCAGCATGGCCGCAGTCAAATGACTGAAACAAGTAAAAGAGTAAAAGAGAGAGTAAAAGAGTATATATATATATATATATAATATATATATATATATATATATATATATATATATATATATATATTATATATATATATATATATATATATATATATATATATATATGTATATGTATATATATATCATATCAATACTAACTATGACTTAATTTTTCCTCTCACACCGTCTCCGATGAAGGGACATTATTATTAATTAATATCCTGGAAACAGCTGTAAGATCTATCTATAAATGCTCTAATATCATACAGCCTTGGTTTTTTTTTCATCTCATTACGCAAAAAATTGATAGGTATATATATATATATATATATATTATATATATATATATATATATATATATAGCCATAGTTACTTCACAGGTAAATTCTTTGAAGAAAAGACTGTGAAATAGACTTGAGATTGCATCTGTACAAGCTCTGTCTATTCTGGTTTCGAGCAGTCACTGCACATTTTGTTCAGCTACTGCGCATGTGCAGCCCGTAGTAGTGTCAGAAATATATTTTTCATTATAATGTAACGACATAAGGCGGCGAGCTGGCGGAATCGCTAAGTACGCCGAACAAAATGCTTAGCGGTATTTTGTCCTTCTTTAAGTCCTGAGTTCAAATTTCGCTGAGGCAGAATTTCCCTTTCATTCTTTCGGGGTCGATAAAATATTTACCAGTCAAGTACTGGGGTCAATGTAATCGACCCTGCACCACAACTCACACCATATGATATAGTGGCTTACATACATACATACATACATACATACATACATACATACATACATACATACATGCATACATACATGCAAAATTTTTATATATATATTATTTTTATCTGTAAATGTAATATGGAACAATTATTCGGTAGCCATGATAAAACACCGAGTTTCGGATGCCGAGTTGGAAGCTCGGAGTTTTGTCATGGTTACCGAATAATTGTCACATATTACATTTACAGATAAATTCCTCTATTTACATAATATCGAGGTCTCTTTCATTCTTTTGTTGTCTTACCATTTCTATCAATATATATATATATTATATATATATATATATATATATATATGTACACACACACACACACACACACACACAGACACACACACACATATATATATATATATGTATATATGAATTTTTATCTATCTATACATGCATACATACATACATACATACATATGTATGTATATATGAATTTGCATGTATGCATTATCTAAGTATACGTATATATATATGTAAATAGGTGTGTTCGTATGGATGTTTGGCTTTGCGAGTGAAGGGGGATGTCCACGCATGCTGCTGGCTTGCTGAGCTCGATGAGTTCAATACGGAAAAAGTAACTGCTTGGAAAGACGGGCTAGTCATAGTGCCCTTGTTTTCTCTCCTTTTTCTGTTGTGTGCAAGGATGGTCCAGCACTTGGTTTCAAAGGAGGCTGTTTCCCAATAGACATTGAGACATCAGGCTTTATGGTGAGTTATCAGAGGATGTGCAGATTAGTTACGGTTCAGTTCAGCCCATTACGACTGAAGATTTGGGTATGAGACGTGTGTCTGCCAAGTTTGTGCCAAAACCGCTTTCAGCTGACCCCAAAAGACACTCGGGTCTTAGTTGTACAAGATAACCTTGATTGTGTCGAGAACGATAGGAACTTTTTGAGCAGGTTAGAAAACTGTTAGAAAGCGGTTAGAAAACTGTTAGAAACCTGTGAAAACACAATAATAATATACACGTGCTGAAACACTTTCTTGAAAAAAAAATTCAATGTAAGGGAGATAACAATTAAAAAATTCTGATAAATGATTTGCTCCGATCTGTGTAATTCAAAAATGCACATTGTCCCGCATTATCTCATGTATTCTCATCCAAAATGGAGACGGTTGCCAGCATTCTCGAAGGTATCGTTTGAAGTTGTGGAGACTGTTTCTTCATGAGACCATTGGTTGTCTTGTTAATCCATAAATAAAGTGCGTGTGTGTGTACATGTGTATGTAAATGTATATACATTTACACACACACACATATATGCCTATACGTGCATGTACATACATATATATATATACATACATACATACATACATACATATATATATATATATATATATATATATATATATATATATATATATATATATTATATATATATATATATATATATGTATGTATATATATATAGATAGAGAGAGAGAGAGAGAAAGACAGAGAGACAGAGATGTATATATGCATGTATACGCGCGCGCGCACACACACACACACACATATATATACGCATACATATAGGTATATGAACATGCATATATATATATATATTTGTTCACACAGACTTACTTACAGATAAAGAAAGAAACGGCGAGAAAGGAATATTGTCAATCAAATGACAAACGGTGAACTGTGAATGAATGGCAGTTCTATTTAAACAGGCGATGTATTTTTATTGGAGCGACAGCAAAACGTCATATTTTAATGTGGAATTCTCTCAATGCAGCCCACTATTCCTGACATTGATTATTTACTCGTTTCTTGCCAATATCTTAATTTGTTCTGCAGCCTGTTCTTTTATTCGTAACATTTGTTGTAAGTACGTGAATGTGTATGTGTGTGTGTGCATGTGTGTGCAGTATGATCCTGCATATGTATATATATATAGCGTGCGATGGGTAAATTGTCACCATTTCATATTTTTAATTTCGCGCATTGCTTGTTTTTGATTTTGTCGACTACACTGTATAGTAGGGTCTGTTGGGCACCGTCTGTGAGAGAAACAGTACCATGACGCAATTCACTCTGCCAGAAATTTGGAAACGACATGCTGTACTGCTGGGCACGCGCGCTGGAAGCTCCATTACGAACATTTCAGAGTGTCTGGGTGTCAATCTGAGGACATGTACCGAGAGTGATAAAAATCAAATATCCAGTTAACATTATGATGTTTGGAGTGAACACTAGTGATGGCGACGTTGTGTCTTCATTCATCTTTTCTCACTGCCCCAGACTCAACACAGAGGCCTACATCAAGAGCCTGGAGGAGATTGTCCTGCCCCGGGTCAAGAGAGTAGCTTCTGGAAGACCCTATGTCTGACAACAGGACTCTGTACCATGCCACACAAGCAAGAGAACCCAGTCATGGCTGTCAGACAATTTCTGCGATCATATCACCCCTAACATCTGGCTACCTAACTCCCCTGATTGCAACCCCCTTGATTATTATGTGTGGGGCGCAGTTGTGCGAAAGACCAGCAAAACTCCTTGTAGCACCAACAATGAACTGAAAGCAAGGATTATAGCAGCATTCACCGACATAAAAAAGGAAATCGCCTAGAAGAGTTGCAGGAGATGCCGAAGTCATCTAGAGGCCAATGGCGATTTTATTGAGTAAATTTACTCTTTAGCATTTCAAGGTATTTTATGTAATTTCGGTAAATATATCTGTTAAAATGAGCTGTGAGTGTTATTTTCATTTTTGCATTATTTAGACGACACTTTATTCACCGCACCTGTATATACATACATACATGCATGCATACATACATACATACATACATACATACATACATACACACATACATACATACACACACACACACACACATACACACACATATATATGCATTTATTTATGCATATATGTATGTATGTATATATATATATATATATATATATATATATATATATATATATATATATATATATATATATATATATATATATATATAATGTATGTATGTATGTGTGTGTGTATACATATATATATAAGAAATTAAAAAAGGAAAATACGCACACTTACATAGTTTTAATATAATTTTTAATATATCGACCGGTTTCGCTATCACTATTCATGATATTGTGTTTTACTTATTTGAATATATATTTTTTCTTAAGAAGAAATTTGGTCCATGTTGTGTGTGATGAAATTCACGAGTAAATGACTTCACAAGTTGATAAATAAAGGGAGGTAATTGGTTGTCGTTATTATTGTTATTGTTGTGGGTAAGGGAGATAACTGTTCAGCTTTCGGTAATGGACACAGAACACTATAAAAAACTAGTACTTTCCATACTAGAAAACGAGGCTTTCTACGAAAAAATTATAAACTATAAACAACAAAAAACATCCTTAATTCTTCTACATAGAAAAGGCCTGACAGAAAAAGAAACACGAACTTCAAATGTAAACTCAGTCTTTTTTACGGCCTCCCTAAAATACACAAGAGCAAGATAATCAATGAAGCCTGCAAACAATCACCAGGCAAATATATAAATATCCAAACGCCAGAAGACTTGACTTTAAGACCCATTGTAGCTGGGCCGGCCTGTGAAACCCACCGCCTAAGCAATTTTCTAGACATCCTACTGAAACTCTTGCTGAAATACATCAAAAGCTTCATTAGGGATGGTTTAGACATGTTAGAACACCTACCAAAAACGATTAATGAAGAGGCAATATTGGTTACCCTCGATGTTATCAATTTTTACACCAACATCCTCCATGACTATGGAATAAAAGCAATTAAATTCTGGTTGGAAAAGTAGCCCGAAGTCCTCCCGGAACGCATAAACCAGATCTTTATTATTGAATCCTTAAAATTTATACTTCAGAAGAATTATTTCCTATTTGATGACACATACCATCGTCAGAAATGCGGAATTGTGATGGGGACGAAAGCAGCTCCTGTTCTTGCGAACCTAATAATGGGTTATTTTGAATTCACCTTATATGAAATATCACTTCAGAAATATGGTTATCCATTTTACCTCTACATAAGAGAAAATTGGAAGCGATACCTGGATGACTGCTTTATCATCCGGAAGGAGAACATCGACAAACTTTTGGATTTCAAAACAACACTAAATGACATAAATAGTAACTTAAATATACATACATACTTCTCCAGAAGTTCCCTGTTGATGTTTCACGTTTCCAATCCTGCGCAACGCGGCATTGCTCGGCAGCATGTCTGTTTTCTATGTCATCCATGTCTGAACTATATAATGCTAAATGTTCATACAAAAGAACAAACTGCTGTTGTGACTCACAGCCATTTGAGTTTGACCGCATAACCACTTCCGGAAGCTACGCTCGCCATTTGCAACTAGTCCTCCCAGAGCTCCCTCCCTCCCCCGTTTAGTCGAACGAGTAAATAAGGGGTGTCCCAGAATTAATGATGATTTGAGTGAAATCGGATGAATTTTTTAAAAACTCATTTTTTTTCATGTTTATCATGTTCAATATGTGCTAACAGTGTATAAATTTTGAATTTTGTTCATAATTTTATTTTCGTTCCTGTTGGACCCCTCTTATTTGTCCATGATAGCTTTTTTCAATTTGACAGCAATCATTTTCTTAACCTCCATCTCGAAGATAGAGCAGTCGTTTAGCTGAGCTTAAAGAGCACATTCAGTTAGCAGTGCAGGAGCTGATTCCTGAAATGCTTCAAAACGTGTTTTCCAGCGCTAAGGAAAGATTGGAAGTATGCAGGGATACAGACACGTTAAAAAATTTCAATAAAAGTTTGACGTAAGATTTATGAATCTATTTGTTTTGGTAATAAACATAAAATTCTGTCAGTTTTTTAAAAATTTGCTCAATTTCATTGAAACAGATAATTAATTTTGGAACACTCTGTATGGTGTAGCGTTGCTAGTTGTTGCGTTGCTCAAACAAATATTAAAATCAAAGGTCTTCTCACCGTAAACATCCCATCTTTTTGTTAAGCATATTGTATCAAGGAGTATATCATTCAAAATGTACCTCTCCTTTATAGGCGTGGCTGTGTGGTTGAGAAGCTTGCTTTCTAACCATGTCGCCTTGGGTTCAGTCCTACTGTGCGGCAAATTGAATCATTCTCTTTCATTACAGCTCCGTGCCAATCAAAGCCTTATCATATAATTAACAAACAGAACGTGTGTGAAACTGATCTTTTTTCTACTTCAATTATTACGTTTTTTTTCCTTATAAAATACGCACACACAAGAAGAGTAAATCTCTATATATAATAACACTTTGAATATGACTTCCAAGAAAGAGTAAAAGTAATTACTCGATCAGCGACTAGTATATGTCTATATATATGCGCTAGCAGACACACACGTACACAAAGTTATGCATAGCTTTGGATTGAATGCACGTGGGGTGTTCAATATAGTTTTCCCCTGATCCGCTTCCCAAGGACTGGAATAAATGAAACTTGGCATAATTATTAATCCTTCTCAAAATAGCCACCACCAGTGGTGATACACTTCTCCCATCGCTTTATGAAGCTGTGAAGACCTCGTGTGCAGAAGTTGGTAGGTTGTGTCTGGAGCCAATACTTTACCTCGGAAATAAGTTCATCATTCAAAAAGTTCTTCCCCTTCAAAAAAGACTTCATGGTTGGAAAGAGGTGAAAGTCAGATGGTGGGAGGTCGGAAGAGTAAGAGGAATGAGGAAGTGATTTCATAGCCGCAAGAGTGTGCTTTCACCTGGGCAACATGCGCACTGTGAACTGGGTGACTCATTTGGTGAGCATGCTACGCCACTCAACTTTGATGGCGTCTCGCAATTTCTGCAGCTGGGAAGCATTATATGCCCCGTTAATTGTGGTGTTCTTTGCCAGAAAATCCATCATCACTACTCTGAGTTGGCTCCAAAAGACTGGGCATCACTTTGCCTGCTGAGGATTGGACCTGAGCATTCTTTGGAGGTGCTTCCATCGCTTCGACTGGACTTAGTCTCAGGATCATAGTGATGGAGCAATGTTTCATCCTGTGTGATAAGTCTGCTGAAAAAGTACTCCTTTTCTTGGCACATTGCCAAAAGATCCTGGGAGCAATTGACTTGTTCCTGCTTCTGAAAAGGTGTGAACATCTGGAGAATCCATCGGGCAGACAACTTTCGTATGTGCAAATGGTTGTGAATGATTTTTTTCCCACAGACCCTACAATTATCTCCACTTCTTGCCGAATAGTTATGCGGCGATCCACTTTATGGATGGTGTCGTCATCAATGGCGGAGTGTGGTCGTCTAGGAATTAGAGCAGTTTCCACCGATGTCCGACCACATTTGAACTGGCGATGTCAGTGCTTGACTATGACGTATAATGGTACATCGTCACCATAAAATTCTTTAATCTCATCGAAAGTTTCTTTTGGTGTACGACCTTTCAAGTATAAGTACCTGATTACTGATCTGCATTCAACTGCCTCCATTATAACACTTTAGTCCCTTTCAGCGGCCGTTAAAGACAAACGAATACTAGTGGAAAGCTGCAATTTGCAATGTGACATGTAAAGACATGTATGATTATATCTGTAGATATTCCGTTTCCCGCAATAAACGGAACTAGGTCAGGGGAAATCTTTAATGAACACCCTTCGTACAACCACCATTTCGAGAACTGCTAAATGCCACGAACAATATAACATCCCCAGGTCCAGACAATATCCCTCAAGAATTACAGAAAAACAAACCGGGGTTTCCCTTTTAAAACCAAATCTTGGACTCTGATCCCGATAATTCTGGAAAACTTCCCTTCAATCACAGACGTATTGAAAGATGAAGAAAGGAAATCGATAATCTTGTGAGTGTGATCGTAGGGAAATTTGTCATGTCTTTTTCATTGAAACAAACTTTCTGAACTGTTTGCGTTCTTGCATTTCCACTCTTCTTGTCTTTAGTTATTTTTACGCCTCCTCCAGACAATTCAGATATTATTTGGATAAAGGAATATTTAACATTATCAGAGTTCTATTTCATCGATTCACTGACAGCTAAAGTATCTTGGATCTTTTTAATATATAAATGTCAAAGCTAAACTCTGTTACACATATTGAGAACTCATTCAATCAGTCAATAAATCCACCAGTGGATACGATCATTTTGGCTTCTCAGTGAATATGTAGAAAACCAAAGTTCTCATCCTACATTCTTCAAAGAACCAATACCCTTGATACATCTCCCAAGAAGGTTGATTACTTCTTTAACTAACTTGGAAATCTTTCTAATAGATGTAATTCCGAAAAGTGTGGAACACATAAATTCCGAAAAGTATGTGGATTAGATAATTTAGTAAGTAGAAAACTGGCAAAACCAATCTTTAAGAACGAAGAAATAATCCCTCACCAAAAATGATGGCCTATGAAGATGTCGTCATATTAACAGTGCAAGATATTGGTACTTATCATCGAGATTACACAAAAGCTGAAAGGATCCATCAACGAAAGTTCTGCATCATCTTAAATATCTAAAGAAAATTAACAATTTTGCACTCCATAGTGCAAAAACACATAAAAAAAAAACCCAAAACAAAACTGTCGTAGTATGAAATCAGCCATTATGAAACACCGGCTACAATGGTTGGGACATGTGGTTACAATATATTATACTTTGGATAGAGTTATTAACCGCATTAATTCTTTATGCAACGTAATTTTTTAATATATATATAAGGAGTGCCAGATTTAAGAAATTATAAACAGGAACTTCATTTTGGGTAAAAATTTGCCAGGCTTTTGATTTTGCTATGAAGTATCATCTATTTAAATACGCAAAATGACAAGATACAGATAGTGACTGAGGTGGCAATTTTATTGCAGTATTGTAACACATGATGCAAAGTGGGTCACCGGCATTGGTCTTTTATAAATGTCTATGTGTATTGTAATGATCAACGGCACTTCAAAATGTCAATGAATCGAAATGCTACACGGAAAGGATATTCGTAAATGGGGATCACTAATGATATCTTAGAAGAAAACTTGAATTACAGCTTTTTGAATAGCAACGAAATCAAGAATAAAAATGGCTTGCAGGCAGTGAGGTGGAATAAATCGCTGTTTTTATATCATTTGAAAATCACAACAAACGACTCTAAATTCATTGCTACAGGATATTGTAATAAAATACATAAAAGCTAAGAAGGAAAAGTCCAAGTAGATCCCTTATTCAAAATGGAAATGTACCTCTCGAAAGAAAGCATGAAAAGAAGTAATCAACTTTCAAGTAGTTTCGGTAAATGTGAGAAAATTTATAAAGTCAACTATCATTCACCTCAGAGTAGATGTATTATTCATATGAACAGGAAATTTAACTCTGTTTCAGCTACCGCTTCGAACATTTAAAAATTCATTTATACTCCTAATAATTTTGAGAAAGGCATGTATGTCATTCAACCCCATTTCATCTTACGTAGATCACAATTCCTTTGACTTCGTAAGAAATCAATAATTTTTATGTGAACAATAGTCGCTAAAACCGCGACGAAAAGCTATTAATTCATGTTAATTAAATAAAAGCTCTGTATTAATTGATTTTTAAATAAATGTTTTATGAATGTTGTGAATATTTAGATTAAGAAAAGTTCGATCGTTATCAGAATAAATTAATACTTGTTTTTCACATAATTCGCTACAAGAATCATTCTGATGTTTGGTGTGATGATTCCATTGTTTAGATTTAGGATTCTGTGTTACTATACCTACTATTATTTGATAAACGTTCTGGGAATCTATTCAACGCCAGTCAAGAAATTAAGAGTGGTGATAGCTGACACAATGGATTGTAGCAGCAGAGTTGACAAAGTCAAATCTAAATTTAGCAAACCCATTAGCACCAAGTAAATGATCAAATTCAACAAAAATCATTAACGACTCTCATAAACCCATTACCATCATGCTTATCAAAATAAATCCACAAGCGTTTTAGAAATACCTATCCTTACTTCTAAATAAAACAAATCGAATCATTCTTCGAATAGAATGTTATTGAAAAGTCAAAACCTCTCAGACCAACGTATTGGATGATGTAAAATAACATATATACTCTCACATATATACTCTTACATACATACATACATACATACATACATACATACATACATACATACATACATACATACATACATACTTACATACATACACACACATACACACACACAAACATACATACATATACACACAAACTTATACTGACACGCAAACATATGCATTTGTGCGTAGAGAGTATGTGTGTGTGTGTGTGTGTGTGTGTGTGGTGTGTGTGTGTGTAATTTAAGCCAAATGATATATATTTAACGAATTGTTTTGTGTCCAGTTTTCGGATCTTTTCTGTTTGGTTGCCACTTATCAATTTCTTTCATTTTTGTTCTAATTGATTTCATATTTGGTGTAATGATGAAGTTTGGTATGGTAATCATTGGCAGGAAATTCATTTTTGCCATAAATCAATAAATAAAGAATTAATAACATTTAAAGTTTGCAAATTTGGGGTAATTTTAGCAAATCGAAAGCCACAGACATATAGTTGCCTGTTTTCATAGTAACAAGCCAAGCTGTTACCAAAATTTTTACCCACATGTCATTTTAGCTTAAAACACATGAGATATGAGATGGCCATTTGTTTACAGTTGACCACACGTGCAGTTACGCACAAAATGACAACTTCCAAATCCTGTTTTCTGACTGGGTAAAAATGATCAAGCTTTAAACTCCTGAAACTGATTTTTAAACATATTTTTGGAAAATCTGAATTAGCCCCTGAGATTAAGGGTGGAAAAAATGCACTAAATTTTAAAATTCTCACAAAACTTTAAAATTTTCACAGGTGCAGACAAACATAAAAGATCTGATTTTGCCCTGCGTATATTGGAATACCTTATCTACTTTATGTTACATAATATACTTTGCATAGACCTATTCTCCACCTTTACGTTTTTTTCTGTAAAAATAATGTATTGCATATTTTAGGGGTATAAATGAATTTTAAAATTTCAGATGCTCCAACTGAAACCAAGTTAACTATACTGTGCACATGAATGATGCATCTCTTCTGATGTGAGTGATGGAGATCGACGTTGACTTTAAAAATCTTCTCACGTTTTATTTGTGATATAGTGCATGTCGATTCAATTGACTATTACTCTTCCCTATAAAGACATAAGACATTATTAATGATTCTTCAAATTGCGACATTATCAGGAAATCATAGCGAAGTACATATGGGCACCGAACTCAGTCGACCTCAGTACACATCTAATTGCTATTTGATGAATGACAATGGAATAATAAAGTTGGTTCATGTGCGATTTTAACTGAGGATAAAATGGGGTAGAATTGAACATTAAGCAGTATTTGGTCCGTCATATAATTGTTTCTTCCACTCCAACATATTTCAACTACTCCACTTCCATAACATAGTTTAATATTTAAATACAATATTCTTAAATATGAATATAATTTAAACTATCGATCGCTTTAATTTTTTTCTCAGTTTATATTACTGAACATGGAAACTTACGGATCAGGCTCTCTAGATTTAAACTTCAAGAGTATATAATTACAAGAGTATATAATTTAGGTAAAGTATTAATGATAAGATTGAGATTATAGAGACACAGCCTTTGTTCGGTAGAATCATCATTATTTAGATTGAGAGTAAATTTGTGATAATAGTGTTGTTAACTCGAGTTAGTAAAGAATGAGATTGTAACAGTAAACAAGTTAATGTTATCAGATGAACTGTGGATGTTGAAATGTTGACAGTTTCAGAGATTCACCGAACTGGCTATCTCGAGCACCTTTGGAATTATAAGCAATTAGTAAGAATTTATTTCAGTTTGTATAGTGCGTGAAATACAAGTGTATATTTATGTGTGTGTGGATGTATGTGTGTGTATGTGTGTGTGTGTGTGTAAGAATTATTAATGAGATTTATACTTTTGTT
The DNA here is from genome assembly GCF_006345805.1 of Octopus sinensis. Taxonomy (NCBI): domain Eukaryota; kingdom Metazoa; phylum Mollusca; class Cephalopoda; order Octopoda; family Octopodidae; genus Octopus; species Octopus sinensis. Next base: position 44,678,720 of record NC_043012.1, read on the forward strand.
ATTAATCAAATATTTAAATATTAAAATATATTAAAGGGTAGTTAAGACATATAAATAAAAAGAAAACAAAAAGGACATATATATATAAAACCAAAACAAGCAAAGGATATCAAGTAGTGTTGCAGTACGACTGTTTCAAGCGCTCATTTAATCGAACACTGCAATCATTACATCAATTTAAATGTAGTGCCCTCTCCAGCTGTACAAATAAATAAATGGAATTTTAACAAGTAGGACACATTAATGCATATCCTTGATGGTGACAAGCGGGATGAATACAAAAGTAGAGTGTAATTATTTATTTAGGTCGATCCAGTGCCCGGTGTTATCCGGAGGCAAGATACCACTCTAATAACTATGCCTGTGGCTTTCGATGAGCTAAAATTACCCCAAATTTGCAAAATTTAAGAGCTTTTAACTCTTTATTTATTGATTTATGTTGAAAATGAATTTCATGTCAATGAATCCCATACCAAATCACATTATTACACCAAATATGAAATCATTTGGAACAAAAATTGAAGAAAATGAAAAGTGGCAGCCAAACAGAAAAGATCCGCAAAGTCTACTTCGGTATCACCGTAACCGACCAGGCTATCAGATGCTACACATCGCTGGTCACAATGTGCTTCTCATTGTTTTAGCCTTCAAATAACGCGACCCCACTGGCTAAGCGAGCAGGTCAACAGAAGAAAGAGTGAGAGAAAGTTGTGGCGAAAGAGTACAGCAGGGTTCTCCCCCCCCCTGCCGGAGCCTCGTGGAGTTTTCGCTCAATAAATACTCACAACGCCCGGTCTGGGAATCGAAACCGCGATCCTACGACCGTGAGTCCGCTGCTCTAACCACTGGGCCATTGCGCCTCCACATCGGTATAACAGATTTTAAAATCATTATAAAAAATAAAGAGCTACAGGCTGGAATAACCAGTAAAACTTGGGACAAAAAATTTCATTTACTCCCGACTACGCTCTGATTTCAGTTTAAGGTTATCTGAATTGTCAGCAGCTGTTGTTGTTATAGTTGTTCAGTTTTGGGCAAGGTCAGATAGACAAAAAAAGGCGAATTGGCTACCGCTTAATTATTGTGATCCGATCTGATCTGTTATTTTTCAAAAATAGTTAATCTCAGATCATAATAATCAATATAAATTCTTTAAAAAAGAAAAATGTTATTATTTTAGAGCAGGGGTGGGGAAACATTTTAGTGCAGCGGGCAAAAATTTCCAAAGGAAAATGTTAGCGGGCGGGTCACACGTTCTAACTCATATCGGTGTAAATCTTCTATATATCTATGTACAAATCGATATACATTAATAATGATAAGTCTAACATTAAATAAACGCGTAGCCTCTTCATTAACGCCGCCACGGAATTTAGAACATTTATATTGCGTATGAGGTATTCTATATTTTTCAGCTAGAGTGTAGTTGGATCTCAAGGGGTGGTACAAACATAGCAATATGAGTTTTATTGTGAAATCAAAATTTCCATTCAAATGACAATTGCTGGACGATTTCTGTTCGAGCTTGATCTCTTTAAGTCGTAGTGGAAACGCGACCTATGTCTCAAATAGGCATACGAATGTTGTAAAAATTTTATAATTGAAAAATTTACAATATTTTGTACATGCAAGTATATCATAAAATGGGCTCGCGGGGTTTTCCCCACCCCATCTTGAGAGATCTGGTTAGTATTTCTAGAGGCTCTCACATTGTTTAAAATACAATCTGGAATATAATGGGGTTGATTTATGAATCCTGGACGAAAATCACTGAAAAAATTACAGAAAAAATAATATTCACAGAAAACAAGATGTGAAAATTTCAGTAAATTAACCGATTTGCTGTTTTTATTTTGTTTCATTGTTTTATTTCAGATATTAAATAAAGCAAGTTCTTGACTTGTCAGTTAATGAGCGACTGAAAATATTATTTGTTTAATTGCTTTAAGTACTGTTTAAGGTATTTAAATGGAGTGGGACATTTTTCTTGAGACGTTTTCCTCGATGATTTTTCTGACTCGATTTTCGTTCTTCACATTAACTCTGCCCCAACAAAAAACATTCCTCTTTTCTTGTAGAAAGAAATTGACACTATAGGTGTTATTTGTTTGTTATGTTTCCTTCATTCCTTCAGGGTAAGTTTCTTAATTTTATAATGATTCACTTACATCTGTTTCTGTATTTGGTGTGATTAAAACAGGATGGGCTGGAACTTCTGTTCTTGGGTAACTTCTGACACCAACTCCACCTCCTAAACTAATAGGAGCGTCAAATTTCGACAGCTAATTGGGGCAGGAGCATTATACTTTTACAGACATTAACAGTGTCTATCAGAATTACCAATTAGCCAAGATTTTCGTTTTCTTTTTATTCTTCTGCTTTGCTCCTTATGTATTTAGTTGTAGTTGAAGTTGTTGATATTGTTGTTACTGTTGTTGTTGATCAGTAAACACTCGTAAAGAGACAATTTACAATTTAGTAAACTAAGCAATCATAAATAGACAAACAGCTGAACAATGCTTATTGATTAATGAAAGGAACTTCATAAGAACCAATTACATGTCTTGCAAGAAGAGGAATAATCAGCGGCAGTTAGAATAATTTGTAGAAGATCGGACTTGAAGAAGCGAGTAAGCTGATTAAATCCAAGTTCTTCAACGAAACTCTAACATAATTGACTTGTCTGTTGTTAATGTGTAAATTGTTGAGAGTTTGTAATACAATGAAATTGCTAACTAGACATTAATCTGTGGAATTCATTGTCACAAGCCACTGCACAGTTTATTTGGACATGCGCACAGCAGCAGAACATAGCGTAATCAAATGGATGCAATCTCTACGTGACGTTGCTTCATTTGTAGTATTTTAATGGAGTGGTGATGGCTGTGGAGATGGTAGTGAGAGGTGGGCACCAAAAGACAGAAAAAGAAAGGAACGAATAAAGAGAGTGACAGCAAGAAATAGATAGAGAGGAATAAAGACAGAGAGAGAGAGAAAGAATGAGAGAGAGAGAGAGAGAGAGAGAGTGAGAGTGGGGAGAAAGAAACGAAAGAGAAAGAGAAAGGAAGAGTGAATTAAGAGAAGAGAGAGGTAAGAAAAAGTGGAAGAAATGCGAGGAATAAGAAGTGTAAGAAGGAAAACAAAATAGCACGTCCTTTAGTTAATTATTCCTTAACTTATTTATGGACATTCATTACATTGGCCCACTTGAGTTATTTTTCCTAGCTCATTTAATTTTTTACGTATGACGTAACGTTAAAAAGAAAAAGGGAGAGAGAGATGAAGAGAGAAAGAGGGAAAGAGAGATAGTGTCAAGGAGTGAGAAAGAAAAAGAGGGATTAAGAGATGATGAAACTAAGAAATGAAATAAGTAGATGAGAGAGAAAGAAAGTTGATATAATAAAGATGGTACACTGACAAAAAAGAATAGTCGTACACACACGTGTATGTATGTATGCATGCGCACACAAATGCACACACACACACATATTATGGTTGAGGGAAAATACCCAAGAAGAGCGTTTTGCACTCTAAGCAGAAATACGGTAGAGACTCAGATAAAATAGTTAGTCGGAAAAGTTGATCAACTGAAATTACCCAAGCAATTAGTAGATAAAAACTTCCTTTAGAAATATTTAAAATAGAAAAAAAGCATGCAAGAGAAAATAACTGCAATAAGATGAGTTGATAGAAATTTTTGGAGACTATAGATGATGTAGCTGGGTGTGGGCCTCATCTAGGCAAGTCACCACAGAATTTGTATTTATTGCGTGTAGAATACATACTCAGCTAATTTTGACACAAGGCCAGTAAGTCGATTAGAGCGATCCCAGTGCTCACCTGGTGCTTTTTGTATCAAGCCTGAAAGGATCAAACGGAAAGTCGACCACGGTGGAATTTGAACTCGGAATGTGAAGACGGATGAAGTGCTACAGAACATTTTGCCTGGCGTGCTAACGATTCTGCCAGCTGGTCGCCCTATACTCAGGTATATTGTTGAAAGTCAAAATCAGTTCGCTACATTCCGCCACGCACTATTTTGCTAACCGTGTAGACTATGCTTCATTGAAGAATTTTATTAAGACCGAAGCACGTTCGTTGCTTTCACTAAAATGTCCATTGTCAGATACTCGGGTTATACATTGGAAACTTTACTAGATATAGGGGTTTGAGAAAAAGTAGACATGGTATGAACACCGACCGAAGAGAATTTTTGAATAAGTGAGTTGTCGAATCGTATAGGATTTTCTTCATACAGACAGACAAACGCTCAGAGCACAATAAAGCTGATATCACGTGACTGTATGATAAGAAGCTTGCTTCCCAACCACATGGTTCCGGAATCAGTCTCACTGCATGGGTGGGTAAGTGTCTTCTACTGTAGCCTCGAACCGACCAAAGCCTTGTGAGTGGATTTGGAGACGGAAACTGACAGAATCCCGTCGTATATATATATATATATATATATATATATATAGTTATCCGTAATAATGAAGGGTGAAATTAATTAATTTGGAATAATTATCAATTACACCAAGTAGTCTTCGGCATGTAAAAGCCTCATTCGAGGAAAATTTAAGTAATACTAAGCAATAAAGGGTTTAGCAACGAATTGCCTTACCACATACCGAATTTAGAAATAGCAGTCAAAGGGTTATAGCTATTTCTTCTACTAAAAAGGGAGATCTCAGTAAAAACAGCAATTGGAAGGCAGACACAAACAGGTAAGAGAGAATGAATTGACGGCAATCTATCATACAATTTTAAGTTATCTACGGACGTACGTTTCGAAATCAAGTTTTTAGGAAAGCATAAGAATTAAATATTAAATAATTCTATCTTACCAAAACTTCTTTTCTCTTCAGCGTAGAATACTATAATCATAAATGATTATATATTGAATTTTGAGATACTAGAAGGCACCAACTCAACTCAGTATCAGAGCGAGCTAGAATCCGCAACTAGTATCACCAAATTCAATGTGTGAATGAAAAGATTGTGTCACCAGCCCCTTCCCACCCGCGTGTAGCCAAAACAAGATGCTGTGGTCATCTACTGAGATAAAATATGGTTATCCGTAATAATGACCACAGCATCTTGTTTTGGCTACACGCGGGTGGGAAGGGGCTGGTGACACAATCTTTTCATTCACACATTGAATTTGGTGATACTAGTTGCGGATTCTAGCTCGCTCTGATACTGAGTTGAGTTGGTGCCTTCTAGTATCTCAAAATTCAATATATAATCATTTATGATTATAGTATTCTACGCTGAAGAGAAAAGAAGTTTTGGTAAGATAGAATTATTTAATATTTAATTCTTATGCTTTCCTAAAAACTTGATTTCGAAACGTACGTCCGTAGATAACTTAAAATTGTATGATAGATTGCCGTCAATTCATTCTCTCTTACCTGTTTGTGTCTGCCTTCCAATTGCTGTTTTTACTGAGATCTCCCTTTTTAGTAGAAGAAATAGCTATAACCCTTTGACTGCTATTTCTAAATTCGGTATGTGGTAAGGCAATTCGTTGCTAAACCCTTTATTGCTTAGTATATATATATATATATATACACACACACAAATACATATGTATATACATACACATATACATATGTATGTGTGTGTATGTTGTGTGTGTATATGAGTGTTTGTACGTCTTCGTGTCTGTGTTTGTTCCCCACCACCGCTTGACAACCAGTGTTGTTGTGTTTACGTCCCCTAACTTAGCGGTTCGGCAAAAGAGAATGATAGAATAAGTATTAGGCTTAAAAAAAATAAGACATGGGGTCGACTTGTTCCACTAAAAGCCTTTAAGGTGGTGGTACAGCATGGCCGCAGTCAAACGACTGAAAAGACGTAGAAGAACAATAGAAAAAGAAATATTTCCTTATTGACCCATGATGTCCGTTCGACACACGAACAGAAGCTGAAATATCAAATCATCAGGATGCTGAAAACGAAGAAGTAATCCTAGGAACGTTAGGAACAATGGAAGCCATACACATTCAGCAATGAACTATAAGCAACATTTATATTACACACTCAAAAGTCGAAAGGAAATAAAATAACATTTGAATTATTGAGAAAATAAACAGTGAATTATTTCAAAAGCACTCCATGAACAGTTTTCAAAACGATTGCATCGTTACTGAAGAAAGTGAAAATCAGATTTCTTAGAATACATTATGTGTCACCAGTTTGAAGGCCATTTTGAAGTAATAAGATAGCATGGCTACCGATCAGTGTTGCATTGAAATACATACTCCAAGTGATGAATGATTAAAAGGATATGTGTGAAACAGTGGAACGTATTGTGGCATGACGAGAGGAGTTAAAGCCTCAATATTATTATAAATGATAAGAAATTTAAAATTTATTTATGTATAGTCATCTTAACTTTATATTGCAATTTGCGAAGATAGCCTTGTTGGTTAAAGATCTCGAAACGGAGTGTCTGTAACTTAATACAGAATAAATACCTCATGGTTCGTGAAGCACTTTTAAAAAAAGTTATACACACACACACAAGCATGTACACTTATACGTGTGCACTTACACACACATAGATACAGACACACACACATGAACACACACAGACACACACACAGACACACACACAGTGGATCACCGCACCGTGACTATATCTTCTGTTCAATACATTATGTATTGGTAAACCCAAGGCTGTGGTAGAAGACACTTGCCGAAGATTCCAAATAGTGGAATCAAACTCGGCACCCAAACCACATAGTTGTGGAATGAACCTCTTAATCACACGGCCAAGCGTATTGTAATTAAGGTAGCTTTCCCCAACTGATGACTTTTAACTCAATGAAGGAGATCGAAAAACGTAGATAACGAAATGTAGAATATTGATACAAAATAATTCGAATGATTGTAGAAGCTCTGGGTCCAGCTGAATATTAAACCAAGCTTAAAACTGAAGAACTTTTAGCAGCAGCAGCAGCAGCAGCAGCAGCAAGGAAAATTATTGCTGTTTTAATGTTTCTTTGTTGTTGATGCTGTTGCTGTTGTTACAAATAGATTCTCCATTACAAGCGATTTAGAAGGCGTTTTGTTGGAAACAAACGTATGATGATAAGTTATTAAGTATTCCGCCAATTAACTTTTTCTAATTTTTAATTACAGTTTTAATTAGTAATTGACCGCCTTAATGTAATAAGCTACATATATCATTTTAAAATTGCTATAAATAAATGGCCTGAATTTTCTTTGCTAACTTTCCAACCAAATGCATTTTATTTGAAATTATAAAAGTTTCTTAAACATTAATTTTTAGACATAATTTTATCCACCAATTTACCAATTAACATTTTTAATGAATAGTTTATTTTCGCAGCTATAGATATAATATATGACCATATTGCAATTAGACAGATGTATGGCTTTATCATTTACATAGCAATATATTTATCTCTACCTTATTAGATTTATTAGTGTTAAACACGGGCAAACATAATCTTTGAGATACACATTCTTTAAAGATATTATATTCACATCTTATAAACTGAATTATCTGGATGATAATCTTTGGACAACATATTTGTGATTATATATATATATATATATATGATATATATATATATATATATATATATATTATATATATATATATATCTATATATATATATATATATATATATATATATATATATATATATATTTGTGATTTATATATATATATATATATATATATATATATATATATATATACACATACATACACGCACATTCATATTCACGATTTGTAAGAAACGATAGATTCTTAAAGTACATTTTAATTAAGCGTATACTCAGCTGCCAGCTGAGATAAATCACGAGACTGGTCGTCTCGGATTGTCTGCGAGCCAGTTCCCTCTCTAGTCTCACTAACACCTTATAGTACATTCTATAAAGATTTAATAATGGACAAAGACTTCTCTTAATCCGAATGATTAACCAAAATGGTTATAGTAACTAATGATGATGTGATGTATTTACAGTGAAAAGATTATAATTTCATCTATCGGTAGCTCAGCTTTAATCTCTATCAGTGTTCAGATACTTATCAAGAATGCTTCTGAGTATCGTAAGCCGTGCGCGAAAACTCTATTGCAGGCGTTGCGCTATATTCTTCAGCAATTCACTTAACCCGACTTGCCCAGTCGATTTGGTGTCAGATCTCATCTGTTTGCACGAATAATTTAGGTTCTGACAGCCAACTAAACAGCACGACGCAATCACAATCTCAAATATAGACATCTAAAAAGATTTTAAAAATAAAATAAAAAAATACTTCCATTTAAAAATTACGAATAGGATTGAAGGCAAATACAAAACATGTTTATTTGCTACGTAATGATTTCAAATTGCTCCATTGCATGTGCAGAATGTCTGAGCAGTACATTGTTATATGTAACGCCATGTTGTAGATGTCTAATGTAGTTTCGAAGAAGCGTAAGAGTCACGTGACATTTGACCCTCCCCCTCAACAAAAAAATGTTAAAGAAAAATCAATAATTTGATAAAAAATTTCCGCAATTCTATCAAGAATAAAACAACTACAACAATAGGGAAAACAAGAAAATTAGCATTGCTACACATGATTGATAAATCCTGCAACGTTTCAGTTGTCTTTAGTTTGTTTTCGAACGACACGCAAATTAAAAATTTGGTGTTTCTTGTCCAATGGGAAATGAATATTGATAGCTATTGCAGTTAACAGATGAAATGAGATTATTATCGTATTTCTCTACTCGACACAACAATGTCGATCCGCAAATTTTGAATATCTATCTATCTATCTATCTATCTATCTATCTATCTATCTATCTATCTATCTATCTATCTATCTATCTATCTATCTATCTATCTATCTATCTATCTATCTATATATCTATCTATCTATCTATCTATCTATCTATCTATCTATCTATATCTATCTATCTATCTATCTATCTATCTATAATATATGGGATGACAAAAGAATAAGCGATTATCTTAAGAACTTCATTAGCTTACAGCTGTTTCTGCAATAAGATGCAGTGAACTCATAGCCGAGTACCTGAATAACACCTTTCAACTTCAGAGCTTCGAATATGTCTAAGCGAAAGATATATATATATATATATAGTGTCAAACTAACAGTGAAGCCTGAAGCAGTCCAACGCCACTACACTAAAAAGATTGAAGCAGTGCAGCGGATGAGGTACAGGGGAAAGGCTGAGAAAACTGCAACTTTACTTCCTTGAGCGAAGGCGTGACAGATATGTAATAATCTACACATGGAAAATTCTAGAAGGGCTAGTACCTAATTTCGGCATTGGGTGTTATACAAATGCCTGAACTGGACGTCATTGTATTGTACCATCCACTCCATATAAATTCAGGACCAGGTACTGCAATAGCCTCGGGTTCAAAGGCCCACAGCTCTTCAATGCCCTGCCACATAAACTAAGAAGTCTGCATAAAGTCGAAGTAGATGTCTTCAAAAGGGAACTAGACATCCTCCTCTCCACAATACCAGATAAACCAACAGCACGGCGTGAGGTACAGACGAGAGCAGCGGAATAAAACTTCTTTATACGCCAAATGGGTCAGCAGTTGGGACAAATGCACAAACAGAAGTGGTGATGTGATACACTCCAGACTGAGAAAATAAACAAAACCACGGTGGTGCTCCCGCATGACCGCAGCCGCATGGCTGAAACGAATAAAAGAATATATATATATATATATATATATATATATATATATAACATATGCATACATACATATATGTACATACCTACATCTATATGTATATATACATGCATAAAATCAAACAACAAAAAAACAGAGTACAAGACAGACAATACAAGGAATATTCCTTGTATTGTTTGATTTTATGTTTTCGTTTCTTGTTGTGTTCTACGTTTATTTGTGGTGTCCTGTATTCATATATATATATATGCATGTATATATACATATAGATGTAGGTATGTACATATATGTATGTATGCATATGTTTTATTTATTAAATTGTTATTATATGATTGAACGCCTCGCGTTGTTTTCTTATTCTCCAAGTAAGTTTTTATTATATATATATATATATATATATATATATATATATATATATATATATCAGAGCTAATAGTGAGAGATAATCAGCCCGGGCAAAATACTACATAAGCTGTCTGTTGGCACATAATTCTATATTGTAAATCCGAGGTTGGGCTCCAGACAAACTGGTTTTTACATAGAGTGATATATAAAACATAAAGAATGGTCATTACATATTTTCCATCTACTATACCTAATTTGGTTTCCAGTAGTTTCCAGTTGTCATTATAAATACGTTATTGATATGTTTGCTCAATAGGTCTATTGATCAGTTGAGAAAATGTGAACGCTTTGTTATAACCATGAATGGTTTGGACGAAAATAGCATTAATTTTCTTAGGTAGTTCAATTTTACTCAACTGGTCAATAGAACAATTGAGCAATTCCCTCATAAAATTCCAGACAGAATTGAAAAGAGTTTCATCACCGAAGGATTAAAGTTTATTCCCCAAAACAACATTTTTGACTACATAGATCAAACAAAGCTTATTCTAAGAAATAGACTGTCTGTTCATCGACAACAAATACGAGACCCCAGTACTAGACAGATTCCACTGAGTGGACACATAGACATATGTGCAACAAATATGTCCCCCAAATTCCAGGTCTTCCCACTCTACCTATATTCAGTCAAATCCACAGATGAAGCACAGATAAACAAAGAAAATACTTTCATACAAATGTACAAACCAAGACGTAACAAACTTTAACAGAGTACACATACAAATAACTATCCACACACAAAACTCATTCTGCCATTTAATATGAGGAACCTATACAACGAACAACTTTAGCCATTGAACTACATACAAACGACTACAAACGACATACAAACTACATTCAAGCGACTCCTTTCCACTCTCCCACCTTGATTGTAACTGAACATGTTCACTCAACCGTGTCGGCCTTCTTTTTAGGTGCAAAATATATTGTCACATGATACTAAGGCACAGACATAGTGGGAAATGTACAAAAGGTAATAAACTTAATCATGTGTTCATTCTCTACAGACACTTGACAGAAAACATTCAGAGCATTGATTATTTGGACATGCTCAGTCAACCGTGTCAGCCTTAGCTTACGACGCCAAACATTGTCACTAGATACTAACACACGGATGTAGCGGGGAATTAACAAAAAATTCTAAGACCAGTCATGTGACTACCAATCAAAACCTATTCAAAACACATACTAGTTTGAACCATGATCTTCCTATAAAAATAGGGTAAGCTTCAAACACTAGTCAGAAGCAAGACAGTTGCGACAAAAGCCACGTCTTTATATTTCAACTTTTTGAAAATCATTGTAAACTGTGAAACCGGTTAAAACTTTAAATATAGTAATAAAAATTATTTCATCTATTATCAGTTCATTTTCAACTTCTATTTTTCCTATTACCCGTGTGAAATAAAATCACGTTGCTTTCTATATATGTATATATGTATATATATAGATATATATATATATATATATATATATATATATATATATATATATATATATATATATATATATATATATATATATTATATATATATATAAGTATGGTAACAGAAAGACGGGTGGGTCACTCAATAACTGGTTCATGAGCGTCGGATGATAATTAGATACAATTCGTTAAAATAACAGTCCTACAATGTATCTTATTTAGTAGATGAAAGGCAAAGTCGACCTCGGCAGAATTTGAGCTCAGAACTTACAGACAGACGTAATACCATTAAGCATTTTGTCTGGGGTGCTGTTCACCACCTTGTTTGTTTTAATATTAACAAAATTATCAACTTGGTGAGATTGAGAATGGTTGAAACAACCGAATGTATCACTTTTAACCAGCTTCCTTCCAAAGTTTGTAAAATGTTAGTCGCATTTTTGAAAGTTCATATTTGTTGGTTTGGTTCTGGAGCAGGAGAGACGAGCAAGTTGTGAGTGCATGAGCGAAGAAATCACGTGAGCAGTAGTTCCGAATAGTATAAGCCACTGCAGTAACAGAAGAGAAAGCAGACAGCATGTCTGTAGATAATCGGTTGCTATGTTTAAAAATAACTTAAGTAGTTACTAAAAGACTTATGCCATATATGAGAATACTCTACACGAATAATCTTTGTTAATGCTTATCTGATTAGCGATTTTAATCATCTTAAGTAATTGACATGGCTATATATTTTGTGAGGACGAAGAAATAAACGATTAAGCTACTAGTTATGGTAAGGGAATGACCTAGAGCTGTACTCAAATAATATTTTTGGTGTCTGGATACAGACTTGGTCACATGATTTTAATAAGACACAAAATGTATTGTTTATAGTAAATATTTCTATTTCCGTTTTGGTAGTTAACCAAAAGAAAGTCATTGTCCAATGAAGGTCAAGCATTGGAAACGAGTAAAACACTGGAAATATAGACGAAAGTATTGTAGAGCGGTGGTTGACAGAATGGATTTCTGGGCTCTGTAGGGGTTGATAAATAAAGTACCACTCCAGTGGATTTATTTTTTTTGTCTCTCACTTTTTCTCTCCTTTCTTTCTGAAAGAAATCTACTTTATACTGATCTGGAGCGAGACGGTCTTTGCTGTGTTTAGAATGCTCAAGACATATCCTACATCACGATGATGCTCCTTCAATCCCACCAGGAATTGAAAGCCCAAAGCATTTAGCTCTTGGAGAGATTATAAGAGGCGCCGTAGGAAGGGGCGAACTGCCAAATAGAAATATTCATATCTATAAATTTGTATTAATGGGAAATTACATTTTACACAGGTATTAAAAACACGAATGTGTTTTAGTTCTCATTAAGTATTTCTTCTAGTTTCATCTGTTAAGACCAATGGGAATACTCAAATTTATCCTCAATATTTCTGGACCGACAAAAGTGGCGGGCTGGCAGAGTCGTTTGCTCGCCGGGCAAAATACTTAGCAGTATTTCGTCCGTCTAACATTCTGAGTTCAAATTCCGCAGAGGCCGACTTTGCCTTTCATCCCTGTTGGGATCGATAAAATAAGTACCAGTTGCGCACTGGAGTAGATGTAATCGACTTATTTCTCACCCGAAATTGCTGGCCTTGTGCAAAAATTTGAAACCAATCTATTCTAAAATTTCAGGTTCTTATCTTCTGCATGAAGATATCGCAGCAACTTTATAATTTTAGCGGGTACGCTTACATCCTCTGCACCCCTTATACCCGAACCTACCACAGGCGTTGCCAGTGGTATGTTAATATTTATTAGCGAAACTTGAAATGTTGATTCTTAGCACTCAACTTAATCTGTCGGGTAGTGGTCTTTTTGTGATCATTTGAACTATGTGTCTATTAGTAGCATTGTGCTGTGTTATGATGACTCTTTAAGAGGCTTGATTAGTACAATCGTTAAGGTGTTGGACAAAACACCTTGCAGTGTTTGTTTCGACTTTTTACTTTCTGAATTTAAATCTCATAATGCTGAACACAAATATATTCAACTGTTTTCTTGTGACCAAAATTCTGATCTTGTGCTATATTAGAAAATATTATTGTTTCCACGATTAATAATTTAATTTTGTCTCATATCATGTCTCATATCATTTTCTATAATCTTGCTTTCAACTTTTGGCTCTAGACCAGAAAGTTCGAATGCGGTCATAAGTCGATTGCATCGGCCCCAGTGCTCAACTTGTATTTATTTTATCGATCCCGAAAGGATGAAAGGCAAAGCAGACCTCAGCGAAATTTGAATTCAGAACGTAAACAGACGAAATGTCGCTAAGCAATTCGCCCAGTGTGCTAACGAGTCTGCCAGCTCGCGGTCCTATCGATCCCTATAATCTTAAAAAAGGACAGAACAAGTCTGAAAACAAATGACGCGTGAGTCTTTTACTTTCAGACCTGTCAAGGAGGAATGTGGGGATAAACATAGGTTCGAGAATAAGGAGTGCAGAGGGTGCAAGCTGGAAACACATGATACAATCACCGAATCGAAAGGATACTGGAGTTGGAAAAATGTAAGATTTTGTGTGACTTTCTTATTCAAACGGATAATATGTTAGAAAATAATAGCCTGGACACAACAATTAGTTGCTTACTGATCGACCCATCATGCCCGTTTGATTCCAAGATTATACAGAAAGAGGGAGAAAAAGAAAAAGAAAAAATACAATCCCTTGATAATTTGAAGTAAGGGAACAGTAAAGGTTGTGCCTATAATAATAATTGGTGCGTTGAGAACAGTAAGCACAGATATAGGCAAATGACTGAAGGAAATTGGAATAGAACGCTCGGTAGAGCTTCTATAGAAAGTTTGTCTCTTAGGAATAGCAAGGATTATCAGGAGGATCCTAAGCTCATTATTATTATTATTATTATTATTATTATTATTATTATTATTATTATTATTATTACTCTACGTTCTGAGTTCAAATTCCGCCGTGGTAAACTTTACCTTTCATCCTTTCGGGGTCGATAAAATAAATACAAGATGAACACGCGGGTCGATGTAACCATATTAGGACAACTACTCCCCGAGGACAATTACCCCCCACCATAGGACAGTTCCCCCGACGACAACTATCCACTAGGACAATTACCCACTTGGTTAATTACCACCTCTCCAATATATTAAGAAGTTTTAAATCATCATCTGTTGTCCTCAGGGGTAATTGTCCTTGGGGGCGGGTTTATTGTCCATGGGGAGGGTAAATGTCCTAGACTCGATGTAACCGACTCATCCCCTCCCCCCAAATTGCTGCCCTTATGGCAAAATTTGAAACTCCTATTCTTCTTCTTCTTCTTCTTCTTCTTCTTTTCTTCTTCTTCTTCTTCTTCTTCTTCTTATTATTATTATTATTATTATTATTATTATTATTATTATTATTATGATTATGATTATGATTATTATAATTATTATTGAGTGAGAGAGCAGTGCATGCCATCGAAGTGATACTGGGATAAAATATACGAAGTCCAGTATACCCGTCAAGACTACCCGTCTGATAAAGGTACACCAGACACATGCATCACAACCATATGTGCGTGACATGGTGATCTCATATCAAGATAAACAGCACATGACCTTGCAGGTGGGGCCCAGTTAGAATTTTCTTCTGGTCGAGTAACCCATCCCACTCAAAAGGTCCCTGAATAAGAGCTGTTTAAGGATGTTGAACGAAACACCCATGTTTCTAGAGGTGAATTATTCAAACCTCAAAGATTTCCTCTCAACACATGGCTATGATGCTTCCACACTACTTCTGGTGATCAGAGATGCACATATTGTCAGCCACTAAAGGACATGCTCAACTGGTTAAGGTAAAAAAACTGACAAGCAAATCTGTGGTATTGAGCAGAATATTTGCTGTAGCCCATCTTTGATACAAGACAAATCATGTACATGATAACACTTTCAATCTGTTAAGATAAGAAGCCAAGAGAGCCATTGCCTGGTACTGTATCAGGGCATTATTATTATTATACCTGTGTTTGTTTTGATATTAAGATTTAAAAAAAATTGACCTTGTTTGTGACAGAAACTGGACCTGGGATTGCGCCTCCTCAGCAAATTTCATTCCCGCACCAAACAATAACAAAATCCGCTCACACATTTACTCAAGTGATAAAAACACTGTCACGTTTCATATTAAAGAATGAGTCAAGGACAAGACACCAGATGGCGCTGCCATCACTCTCGTCAAGCTCAGGATGCCATCTGGTATATTGGTGAAATGAAATGGTTAAACTAATAAAGAAAGCAATGGTTCACTCTATGGCAACCACACCGAGACACACACACACCTTTTAATAATTTCAGTAAAGAAAAACTCTAGTATTTTTTCATTTTTTTATTGGGTTTTAGTCATTTTAGATTGCAGCCATGTTAGAACACGGCCTTCAAGTTGTTTAGTCGATACTATTGATCAAGTATTTATTTCAGCCTCCAACTTATTTTATGATACCCTGTATATCGAACCTCTAAGTTACAAGACATTGTAATATCATTGTATCATTTATTAAATAATTTAATTGATTTGTTTTATTAGTTCTCGCACTCCGTGAAATGAAAACGTTTACATTGATTTTGGTTTATTGCAATTAGAATTATTTATAAGAAATTTCTTCATATCTTTGACCCAGACTTTTAGTGGAAGAGAACCCCTCTGTGACAGCTGGTTTTAGAGTAGAATTTTTATTTTTATATTATTATTTAGAATTGTTAAGGAGAATTCATCTGCTTCTCGATAAAATTTGGCAATGTGCCTCCACGTAACTATTATTATCAAATTGAATTCTAACTTTAGTACAAGGTCAAAGATTTGTAGGCGGGTGCGTATCGATTTAATCGACTCAAGCACATTACTGGTGTTTGTTTATTGGACTTCAGCCCGATAATATTGAATGTTTCTAGAGAGCAAAGATTATGCTACCCGCGATGTGTGCTACGACTAGGTTTCGATTTTCAGCCAAAGCATCTTCAATTTTTTACCGAATGGTATAGCGATTACACTTTTCTCATTGCCTAAAATACATGAATTGGTAGCAAGAGCGAGCTTAGTCAATACAAAAATAGATGTTATTAGTAAATACTTTCCGACAGGTAAGAATCGCTTTCGATTCTTGGCTCTAGCCACTCCACTTCACTTGAGATAGGCACAAATATCACACAATCTCATTAAAAAAAAGTTTATCGCCTTGTGAAAGGCATCGAAGTCGCAGATGTGGCTGTGTAGTAAGAAACTTGCTTCCCAACCACGTGGTTCCGGGTGCAGTCCCACTGTATGGCATCTTGGGAATGTGTTTTTACTGTAGCCTTGAACCGACCAAAGCCTTGCGAATGGATTTGGCAGATGGAAACTGAAAGAAGCCTGTCATATGTATATATATATTTGTGTGTGTGTGTGTGTGTGTGTGTGTGTGTGTGTGTGTGTGTGTGTGTGCACATGCGTGTGTGTTTGTCCCTCACCGCTTGACAACCGGTGTTGGTGTGTTTACATCCCCGTAACTTAACGGTTCGCCAAAGGAGACCGATATAATAAGTACTGGGGTCGATTCATTCGATTAAAAATTCTTCAAGGCGACGCCTCAGCATGGCTGCAGTTAAATGACTGAAACAAGTAAAAGATAAATGATAATGCCTAAAGGATTGAATCAATCTAAAATCTTCTTGCTAATATGGCCTGCGTCTGGCAAAAAGGGGTTAATCAATCTTAAGGAAGGCCTCACGAGCAATCAGGCTCACATTCCTTAAGAAGTACATGGGGCTCCTGGGATTGTACGACTCCATTCTATCATCTACCTTTAACTTATTTATTAAAGCAGACACCTGATCATTAATAGATATAAAGATGTTGGAGCAGATCATAGTTTTTATATAATTTCCTGGCAGTAAGTTCGTTCTAACTCAGGAAATAGAACCCCCCCCCAAAGCCAAACAAACAAAAATAAAACGTGTAGCTAGTCCGATTTCTTCACATCTAGTACAAATATCCGGATATCCTGTTAGAACTGGTTCTGGAATATTTAAAATTAAATACTCCATCAGCTCCCACTCGGAGCCACCCAGCATTGGTCTATGGAGTGGGTTTCTGTATGTGTGCAGATCGTATATCCCCAAGCCTCTCAGGTTGTCAGAACAGTCTGCATTCTTTCTATCGTGAAGGAAGCTACCTGTCTCATCCGATGTGTTAGCATACTAGTCTTCCGCAGCATCAGTTCAAGAAACTTTTGCTTTCCTGGCGTGGATACCTTTTCGAGGGAGAATTCTACGTTTGTTTCTCCATCCTGATGCTGTATTAGCTTCGATCGGAAGGATTCACCAAGTCGGGAAGTAGAACGATACGATCCTTAAAGGTAGGAAGGAAGGCACGACACATTACCAAAAGGTTTGGGGTACGCTATCTTCTTTCATCTTCTTTTATTTGTTTCAGTCACTAGACTGCGGTCATGCTGGGGCACCGCCCTGAATTTTTTACTCGAATGAATCGACCCCCAAACTTACATTTTTCAAGTCCGATACTTATTCTATCGGTTTCTTTGGCAGAACCACTAAGTTACGGGGACGTAAACATACCAACACTGGTTTTTAAGAGGTGGTGGTAGACAAATATCGATACAAAGACACGTGCACATACATAAATATACGACGGACTTCTATCAGTTTCCGTCTACCAAATCCACTCGCAAGGGTCGTCCCGAAGCTATAGTTGAAGACACTTGCCGAAAGTGCTACGCAATGGGACCGAAACCAGAATCCTGTGGTTGGGAAGTAAGCTGCTTATCATACAGCCACTCCTGCGTCTATATATATTAAACAAGTACTATCAGTACCGTCCTGGGCATGGGCACGCCGGGCAATTGTCCAGGGGGCCTACGGGTTTAGGGGCTCGATTCTTTTCTATGTTTGCTGTGGTGTACTGACAATGAATAAATAATATAGGCCGAATGATTTGTAATGCTACTAAGACGGGTCTGGGTACTATAGAAATTAATTCATAAAGAGGAATACATATACTTATTAAGCGAGAAGCTGTAGACGTGACTTGAAGATCTTGAGATTTGACCATATATGCAATACTTATGAATACTATATAATGCAGCCGTAATACTTCCTGGCACAGAACCAATAACTGTAGAGAGGTATACACATAACAAATAGCTGAAAAAACATTCTTTAAAATGGCTTCAAGTGTTATGAGCTATACTCAGCTATCTGTGTATATATAATATATACATATTACATATATACATACATTCATATATATATATAATATATATATATATATATATATATATATATATATATATATATATATATATATATATATATATATTGTTGGAATTTACAAAAAACAAAAGGCGAAGACAGGTGTATAACAAGGGAAGTCTTTTACGTTTCGAGCCTACGCTCTTCAATAGAAATATATGCACACACACACACACACACACACACACACACACACACACACACACACACACACACATATATAGTGAAGGCGCATGGCTCAGTGGTTAGAGCGTCGAACTTACGATCGTGAGGTTGTGAGCTCGAATCCTGGACCGCGCTGCGTGTTGTGTTCTTGAGCAAGACACTTTATTTCACGTTGCTCCAGTTAACTCAGCTGTATAAATGAGTTGCGACGTCACGGGTGCCAAGCTGTATCGGCCTTTGTCTTTCCCTTGGATAACACTGGTGGCGTGGAGAGAGGAGGCCGGTATGTATGGGTGACTGCTGATCTTCCATAGAACCACCTTGCCCAGACTTGTGACTAGGAGGGTAACTTTCTAGGTGCTATCCCGTGGTCAGTGTCGTGACCGAAGGGGGCCCCGACTCGACATATATCTATCTATCTATCTATCTATCTATCTATCTATCTATCTATCTATCTATCTATCTATCTATCTATCTATCTATCTGTGTACACACATATGCGCGCGCACGCACACATATAGCTACTTATCTGCTCTTTTGTGGACATGATATATAAAGATTTAACCTTTTAAAAATACGTACCTGTGTTGTTTATACTATGAATATAAAATATTCCTTCACATATATTTGAATACATAGACTTATACACTTGTAAATAACCCGTCACAAACAGATATACATCTATATATTATTTGTCTATATACGAGTGTGTGTATACGTGTTGCTTTGTATAATCAACTACACATGTAGCTAAAACTCATATATTCATACACATATAAAATATATTTCTATATGATAAAAATAATTTATAGAATATTTTAAAAAATTCAGGGTATATTAACAAAAATTGCTGAAGTCTGGGTTTTATTCCGTCTGCTGTCATTTTTTTGTTAAAGAAACTAAAAATGATGTAATTGGCAGTTTGAGATTCTCAGCGTTCTTAATGTATATGCAAAACAAATAATATCTGTCGGTAGCCTGAAGTAAGTTTTAACCGAAAAAAAAAAAAAAAAATAAATAAGCAACAAAATAAAATGCTAACCCTGTTTTACAATAATTACTTTGTCTAGTTTCTGGATTTATACAATATCGATTATATGAGCTTGTATAAGGTTTTAAATATTTTTTAGTGGCTTCGAATGTCTCGTTTTTCTAAACTTGTACTTGTTGCTCAGGCTGGGGTCTGCCCTTATAGAGCAACACATGATCAATGGTATTCCAGCCGTGACTGTCACGTCTCTTAATGAAGCATATTTTAATCTATATTACATTACATAATGCATTTCTAAAAATGTTTTTAAGACGAGAGGATGCCATTTGAGGGAAATTAGTTGTTATTTATTGTAGGTCGAGTCTACATAGAAATTCCCACGTTTTCAATGTCAGTCGTTTAAAAGCAATCGCGCTATTAGTGAGTATGGTTAGATTCTTCTAGATCAGTGGTTCTCAACCACTTTTTCGTGCCTATGGAACCTT
This sequence comes from Octopus sinensis, assembly GCF_006345805.1. Classification (NCBI taxonomy): domain Eukaryota; kingdom Metazoa; phylum Mollusca; class Cephalopoda; order Octopoda; family Octopodidae; genus Octopus; species Octopus sinensis. Next base: position 44,699,189 of record NC_043012.1, read on the forward strand.
TTGATTTCTATTTTATTCAAGAAGGTAGGATCTCATAGCCATTTGATATCCAAAATTTCCTATTATATTTTTATGATTAAAAATCATTAGGGCATGTACGAAACACGCTTAAATATTTTATGAATTTAGAAATATAACCAATTTATTGCACATATATTTTAACAACAAGATCTTATATGGACCCTCAAGGGCCATATGGACCCCAGTTGCGAACCACTGTTTTAGACTCTATCCAAAATAAAGGATGCCTACCTGGGTAGACAAAAATAAACACACTAATGAAATATCATTTGTTAGCAGCTTCAAAGTGACAAAAGGGAAGTGAATTGATTACTATAAAGAAGTGAAGCAGAGAAAGAGACTTAAATTGTGGGCAACTCAGCCTCTAATGAGCTTTTCTTGCTGAAGACTGATAGTAAACTACACCACCGAAGACTGCAGCTTATCATTAAAATTTCAATGACGTATTATTATTGAATCCTCGCAATATATTCAATAACTGTTTGATAAATATTGTCAAAAAGTAATTAAAATATTTGTTTCTATGTATCCCAATGAATTGGTCGAATTATTTAACTGGGATGTAGAATTATGCAGGTAGATAATCACTTGCTTATTCAGAATATATTTGTAGACTACGATCAACGATCAACAATGTAAATAAACTTCCTAACGACTGGTAGAGAGAGTTCGGCAAACAGTAAGCAGTAATCAGGAAATGTTGCTTCGAGTTCCACTTCGACGATGTCATGTTGCTGTTGTTGTTGTTGGTGGTGGTGGTGGTGGCAGTAATGATGGCATATTTTTGCTCCAGCATGACCATTATTTCGGAAGGGCGGTCGTATTTAATACTCACCCGAGTCGGTTCTCATAGGATTATTTCGCTAGTGAGCAACACCGGGAGCTGTAAACTGTGGGTGTTAATTTGCAGCCGTCTTCCTATTTTCTGTTTCATTTTTCACGTTGATTAACATTCTTTCTTATTTCTTGTGCAAGCATTACCATATGGGCGCAGGCATGGCTGTGTGGTTAATAAGTTTGGTTTGCAAACACGAGGTTTCGGGTTTCGTGCGTCACCTAAGGTGAATGTCATTCACAATGTTCCAGCCGACCAATGCATTGTGAGTGAATTTGGTAAACGGAAACGTCGTGTATATATACATATATATGTGTATATATATACATACATACATACATATATATACATATATATATATATATATATATATATATATATATATATATATATATATATATATATATATTATATATATATATATATATATATATATATATATATATATATATACAGAACATCGACGTTCAAGTGGGCATAAATAAACTTGTGAGTTTAAGTCCGTACGAGAAAGTAATAAACTGCAAGTTGGAAGATAAACATGAGTGATACGGAATCAGTCTTTAGCTCAATCTTCATTCCAAGCTCAACGTGGTCTATTTTACACTGAGACTGTGTGTTTTACGTTGAAAAAAGATTATGATTGACATACAGCCCTTGCCCATGTGTGTATGTATATTCTCTTGGTCTTCCATCGGTTAATGTTGACCACGCAGCTGTGCTTACAGGTTCAACTCCCTGGGCAAGATTGAGAAAGATCAGCAGTTATCCATGCAATCAAATCACCCCTCATCAAAATCGAAGGGAATGCTGCCATCATGGGCCGATATAGCTTTGCACCAGAGTTGTTACAGATGATATTCTAAGAAAGTAAAGAACAGAAAAACACATTGCAAGAAGAGTGAATCGTAACAAATACTACGATGCATTCCTTTCAACACTCTAGCTATTATTTCTATACGACACCAATTTTTGTTCGTAGGTGTGTGATTGTGAGTGTGTGTATATCTACAGAGTGTCCTAGAAAGGTTTAGCCATGCTTAAACTCTTCCCCCAAAATATCTACATTTTACATAAAGATTTGCATATGTCTTTTGTTCATGCTTCTATTGTTTCGTTCGTCTATAACGGGCTTGTAAACAAACATGGCGTCGAAAACAAAGTGTGACCAGATTCTCGCTTTGAAAACAACTGGAGTGAGCAACAAGGACATATCGAAACCGTTGAATGTGTGCCGTAAAACTGTTCAGTACCTTGAATCGATGTATGGAATCCGCTGCTACCTTTAGCAACACAATTCCTGGTAGGAAACGATCAATTCATACCAGACAAACTACTGTGAAGAAGCGAGTGAACCGAAATCCTTGAAAATTGCAAAAAGCTCTTGATATTTCGAAATAGTAAATGCACAACATTTTAAAAGAGGATTTAAAACTAACTGCATACAAGAAACTATCCCGGTAGTTAATTTCAGCAGCTTCAAAGGAGAAACGTTCACACATGTATAAGTGTATTCAGGTTTATTTATGCAGTTGCCATGTGTGTATATGTACAAGTCATTGCATTTGTATATATTTACATATATACTCTTTCTTCCGATTCTGCAAGCACATTAATATCAATACACCTACAATAATGCACATAACTATGTCTGATCGTGTACTCATTTATATCTGTGTATGTACGTATGTATTCATGCAGCGGGACTGAACCCGGACTGAACCCACACAGCCACGCCTGCGTCTATGTATGCATTGTATGTATGTCTCTCTCTTTCTTTCATACTCTCTCTTTGTCTGTATATATTCATAGATATACAGACAGCGTATGATTATACATGCGTATTTGTTAATTTATATATTTGAAGAAAAATGCCAATTTATATACTTATACATGTGTACAATAATGTTTATGTTTATATGTTTTGTGTATATAATATATATATATATATATATATATATATAGATATATATATATATATGCAGTTGTGTGTAGATACGTTTATATGGCCCTTGTGGTTAGAATTATTTATATCAATACAGCTGTTCATATATCTAATTTTAACATTTTTATTCCGTTTTATCTAACTTGGTGATTGTTGTTTTTCACTTATTTGCTTTTTCCATCTCTTCATTGTCTACATATATTTTTTGAGTACGTATATTTCATGACATACGTTTGCTTTTGTATATATACATATATGTATGTATGTGGGTTTTGTGTGTGTACATGCCTTTGTACACGTATGTGTGAATATGCATTTGTGTCTGTGTCTGTATGTATATATATTTACATATATATACTTCAGTATATACTTATATGACTGCATGTATGCATATACATACATACACATACACACACATATGCATGCATACATACATACATACATACATACATACATACATATACATACAGCAGTCACTATATAATAAGTAGCTTGCTTACCAATCACATGGCTCTGGGTTCAGTCCCACTGCGTGGGACCTTGGATAAATGTCTTCTGCTATAGCCTCGGGCCTTGTGAGTGGATTTGGTAGACGGAAACTGAAAGAAGCACCTCGTAAGTATATATATATAATATATATATGTGTGTGTGTGTGTGTGTGTGGTGTGTGTGTGTGTGTTTGTGTGTCTGTGTTTTTTCCCCCCATCACTTATTGGTGTGTTTACGTCCCCGAAATTTAGCGCTTCAGCAAAAGAGACCGACAGGCTTACAAAGAATAAGTTCTGGGGGCGGTTTGTTCGACTAAAGGCGGTGCTCCAGCATGGTCGCAGTCAAACACGTAAAAGAATAATATATATATATATTTTATATTTAGGAGCGGTCAAAAATGTTTTTGAGTTCTTGTTAAAAGGCGACCTTTGTAAATCTTTTGGTTTGAGATCCTTTCATTCAATTTTGGTATGGTGTGCCCATATTTAGTTTCACACACACACACCACACACACACACACACACACACACACACACACACACACACACACACACACATTCACAGACACATGTATCCACACATCTACACATGCATGTATACATCCATCCATCCATCCACACAGACAAATTCACTCACACACACACGCATACACACACACACACACACACACACACTGACACACACATACATTTCCACAGACACTTACACACCTACATCTACGTTCACATACATTCGCACATACACCCACAAAGTGAACAAAAAATATTACCACCACCATCAGAACTACCATCTCAACAACCCACAGAAAGACACCAGTCAAACACTGCCTGAATAAGGATAAGTATATATAAATTGAATTAAACTAGTATCAGCTCACGAACTGTGACCATGCTGGGGCAACACCATTTTATTTTGTGACATACACATTTCTTACTTCGCAAAAAATGTTTTTTAGAACTTGACATTCGATGCATGAGAGAATCTGACACCGTTGACTTCTCTGGCCCTTCTTGCTGTGAAGTTAAATTCATCTGGGTCCCTTGAGAGTAAGAGATCTAATCCTGCTTTTTGATGACACTTACATCCACCTGATATGAGTATATACTCCTTTTTGTACTATCATATGTACGCATGTGCATATATGTGGGGAAATATCTATAGGTGTGTGCATATATGTGTATATATATGTGTGTGCAGGTATATAAGTATGTATAGTTACATAAAAATATGTTTGTATGGATGTACATCCTCTTATGTGTGTATGTATGAATACATAAGCATGTATACACACGTGCGTATATATGTGAGTGTGTGTGTATGTGTGAGTGTATGTATATGTATATGCGCGTGTATATATATATATATATAATATATATATATATGGTGTGTGTGTGTGTTGTGTGTGTGTACATATGTATGTTCGTATGGATATTTATATATATGTATACACATGGAGAATGTGTATGTATGTGAATGTGTGTGTGTGGGGGGGTTGTATGCGCGAATGTATGTTTATATATCTGTGTACGTAGATGCAGGTGTGTATTTATACGTGTGGATGCGTGTATACACGCATGTGTAGCTGTGTGGATGTATGTTTGTGTGTGTATGTGTGTGTGTGTGGATGTGACTAAATAAGGGCACACCATACCCAAAATGAATAAAATGACCTCAAATCAAAAGATTTGCAAAGGTCATCTTCTGACAAGAACTCAACAACGTTTTTGACCATTCCTAAAAAGATTTTCTTTCTTTATTCCTGACACTCTAATCTCTTCTCACCACCATTTTCAACTACTTCTTGTCTTCTTACCGTCCCACCTTTTTTTCATTCCTTTCCATCCTTTTTTCCTTTTTCCTTTTTCTTCTTTTTTCATACATGCTGTTGTATTTAGTTTTTGTAGTCTTTTATTATTTATTTCATTTTATTTTTTATATTAGATTTTATATTCTTTATTCAAAAAAAATTTTTTTCTATCATTTATTTCCTATTTTTATATATTATTTGTATACTTGTACGAAAAAATTCTGTTGCTATATAAACCTTCTAAACCACAGAATTTGCATCCTTAAGAATTTCTTTTCCATTCTTTTTGAGCTTGTGGAAGGATAGGGTTCTGTTCCAAGAAAGTGTATATTCTTTCAGTTAGTATCGATGTGAGGATCTTGTAGCTGGTGTTTAGACATGTAATCGGTCGGTAGTCCTTTGGATTTTTTTGTGTTTTCAGTGTTTGATAGAAGGTATGTTGTTCCTTCGGCGAGCCACGTATGTATTTGCTCTGGGTTCTAGATGACACCAGTCAAGGATACAGCAAAATGTTGGTGTACTTCTGTCAAACAATTCAGCCAGGAGCTAGGGACCCGGTCCAGTCCTGGGGTTCTCCATTTGTGAGACTTTCTAAGAACACATCTTAGCTCTTCTACTCCTATTGTCTCCCATTTCTGCTCTTCAACTTCATCCAGTCTCACTTTCTTATGTTCTATCCAGTCAGCTTCAGTATTATATTATTTTTTATTGCTCCATATCTTCTGCCAGAGCTTTTCCACTTTCTCAATCCTAGGTGGCTCCTTTACCTCTATCCCACTTTGCCAATTGCCCTGTAAAATCTTTTTGCAACCGTCTTGGATACCTTGTTTTGTCGATAAAATTTGATTATTTGTCATACCTTCTGAGCTGTTTGGCTTTCAGTTCTATTCGTTGTTTCACTAGTTCCTTGATTGCAGGGAGGTTTATAGAATCTTTGATTTTATATTCTTTGCTTGCTTTTGCTAGCTTGCTTCGTCTCAACATTTACTCCTCTAGCAAGTTCATCGAGAACTGATACATCCGCCCGCAAAAATTCGATCTCTTTTGTATTGCTACTTTCCACTTAGGAGGTCTGTTGACATGGTTAGTCCTTTTCTGTGTCGTCCTGATACCTAATTGAGCAGTTACAACTTTAGCAGTGGAATAGATGAGGTTATTTTAAGTTGTTAGGTCATTTCCCTTATTTCTTAAGATCTGTCTAAGAGCAATATTATATATTATGATTATGTTGTTATTTCTTATGTTGTTGAGAGCTTTGGTAGCGGTTCTCTATTGATCATATCAGTAAACTCAGTCTTGCTGAGTTCTCTTATAATATCTTCTTTTGCTTCTATGATCTTCTCTTTATTATTCGCCTCAAATTCTGTATCATATCTATTCTGGTGTTCTTGAGGTAGGTCTACTTTCTCCTCTTTTTCCGCATGTCCGTTCTTCGCATGCTTTCTTCAGCTTCTTCGTTGGAATGTACTGCTCATACACTAGGTTCTATGCATCTGTTGCCTATTTCCTCTGCATTGTTGCTGTTTTCATTTGGCTTATCATTGGATATTTGTCATTCTAATTAGGCTAATTTCAGTATCAGTTAACCTTTTGTTCTTAATGATGCTTCTACGTACATAATTCATTTGCGCCTATATATTTGCGTACTTCGTTACCGACTAAGTTTATTCATGAAGTGTAAGTTTGTACAATAAGGTTATTGTTTGGACTTAGCAGGGCTGTATAGAAAACTTTCAACACATCTCTATAATCCTCTCCAGTCCATTTTATGTGTTTTGCTTTAGGTGGTGTTTTTGGTGGTGTCACTACAGGTCCAGAGTTAGGGTTATCCTGGTTCAGGTTACCTGGCAGTTCGTTTTTTTGAGAGTTTTTTTCAAGCAGCTGATTTTTCGACATCGATTAGAAAGCATTTTTTCTTTTTATCTTTTTTCTTTTCTCTCTTTCTTTCTTCTTATAAGCAGCATTTCGTCTGTGTTTAACGTTCTGAGTTATTATTATTATTATTATTATTATTATTATTATTATTATTATTATTATTATTATTATTATTTATGGTTTCCTTTCTTTATAACTTTGTTTCAGTTGCCTTAGTACCGGGCATCCTCCGGAGGTCAAGAGTAGCAAGGACACTTTTGTTTTGTTATGCATCACCACATTTATTCCATTTTAGATAGAGAGTGCTTTCCTTAGTAGATGGGCTGTATCCATCAAGGTTCTCTTTTGTAGTTCACGGAGATTGGAGTTACAAAGGAGTTGCTTTATATAATTCTCAGCTCCGTTCTTTATCATTCCCAACGCACCAATTACTACTTGTATTATCATAGTACTAACCTTCCACATTTCTGTCATTTCAATTTGCAGATCTTTACAGTGAGAAAGCTTTTCGTATTTGTTTTCTTGAGACATTTTGATCTTGTGGGACAGACATATCTATTAACAGACAAGTTCCTCTGTTATAGTCCTTGATTACAATGTCTTGTCAATTTGTCTGTCTGTTTGTATTGGAAGTTCCAAAGGATGGTGGCGCCCTCACCATTTACTACATCCTCTGGATGGTGCCTGTACCATTTATCATGGGATTTGATTTTGTAGTATTTATAAGCATTCCAATGGATGTACTATTATTATTATTATTATATTATTATTATTATTATTATTATTATTATTATTATTATTATTATTATTATATTATTGTTATTATTATTATTATATTATTATTATTATTATTATTATTATTATTATTATTTTTATTATTATTAATATTATTACCATCATCATCTTCAACATCGTCATCACCGTCATCATCATCATCATCGCCATCATCATCATCATCATCCCCTATCATCATCACCATCATCATTATCATCCTCATCCTCATCATCATCGTCGTCATCATCGTCGTCGTCGTCGTCATCATCATCGTCATCATCGTCATCATCGTTTGGTCATTATTTCTGTAAGTCGGAAATGATTTATTTGTATTTTTGTCTTAATAGTTGTTTATCTCAGGTTTGCAAATTTACAATCGATATTTCTGCGGAGAAGAGACAAGAACAACAACAGCAACAACGACAACAGCAGATAACAATAACATTAAAATAACCACGTGAGAGGAAACTAATGAAAATGTTAGTAATATTGCGCATACAGGTGTCTATCCGTCTGTCTATATTTATACATATGTGTGATTTATTTCTGTATGTATGTATGTATGTATGTATGTATGTATGTATGTATGTATGTATGTATGTATGTATGTGTGTGTGTATGCATGCATGTATAAATGTATATGTGAGTATGTATGTACGTATGCATGTGTGTGTATGAGCATGTATGTACGTGTGTATGTGTGTGAGTATGTATGTTTGTAAGTACGTATGTATGTATATATGTATGTATGTATGTATGTATGTATGTATATATGTGTGTGTATATATGTATGTATGTATGTGTGTATGTGTGTATGTATGTATGTGTGTATGTATGTATGTATGTATGTATGTATGTATGTATGTATATATGCATGTATGTCTGTATGCGTGCATGCATGTATGTATGTGTGTATGTATGCAAGTCGTCTGTCTGTCTGTATGTGTGTGTATATCTATGTACGCATGTATGTGTGTGTATGTATGTATATATGTATGTATGTGTGTGTGTGTAGAAGTGCTTGTGTAGGTGTATGTGCAAATACATTAATGTGCATGCGTATGTTTTCACGAGTATGTGGGTGTGTGTATTTATGCGTGTGTGCTCCATTTTGTGTTGTGTATGTGTGTGTGTCCATGTGCGCGCTCACGTGCGTGTAAGAGTGGTGTGTTTTCGTTTTTGCTTAAAAGCAAAATTGTTGCTGTTTGCTTTTAATGTTTATCAATTGCGTCGCTTTCAACTTGATGTCATTAGCTCCTCTCACTAATGCCACCAACACAGTTACTACTACTACTACTACTACTACTACTACTACTACTACTACTACTACTACTACTACTACTACTACTACTACTACCTCCTGCACCGCCTCTAACTACTACCAGTTTCTACTATCACTCACCATTACCACCCACACACTGATATCACCAAAATTAATAATACAACCGCCAACATATCTCATCAGCACCACTAGCACCACCATCACTACCATCACCACCATTACCACCAACACTACCCTTACCCCGACAACTACTACCACTACCATCATCATTACTACCATCACTAGCATCAACATCATTACTACCACCTTCACCACAACCATCGCTCTCACCTTTATTATCACATCATCACAACAAACGTACGTCACTGGTACCATCACCACTACCAACTTCACTACTCTTACTGCCATCACAATTAAAACTACGAGAAGAATCACCAGCACCGTTTCCACTACCACCGCCATTAACACACTTCTCCCACCATGAATATGATAATATATCACAATTCTTATCATCAGCACACTCAATCCCACCACCACCACCACCACCATGATCACTATTGCAGAACAACTACTACTGCCACCTCTACAACCACCCTCCCCTCCCCACCACTACATCGGTTGTCATTATCCCAACTCCCATCATCTCTACTACCGCGATTTTGGTTGCTTAAAGATTTAGCAAAGAAGTACCTGCGTTGATGAAGAATCGACAAAACTGATGGACATGAGACCGTCAGGTCAACTCACGATGATTCTCACGTGAGTTTGATAATGGGGTCTTTAGAAAGTGTTTCCTGGCTGATGGCCAATGATATACACCGAAACAAGTTGCACAATTCTACCGCAATATGTCATTAGAAGAAAGGATGCATGCACACATGCTAACGGTCATGCATGGCTACATTCTAAGATGACGTCAGAGTGACAGAAACATTGATAACCAGAGTGGTCTATCCTGGACTAATAACTGCAATATTAGCTCTAACTTTGAAGGATATGTTTCATATAAGAGCAGGATATGCTACAATATACTGGGGCACAAAAGATATATGAAAGCTGGTAAACCACTCAGAAGCGACAACTGATGCAGAAACATTGATAACCAGAGTGGTCTATCCTGGACTAATAACTGCAATATTAGCTCTAACTTTGAAGGATATGTTTCATATAAGAGCAGGATATGCTACAATATACTGGGGCACAAAAGATATATGAAAGCTGGTAAACCACTCAGAAGCGACAACTGATGCAGCTGGTTTGGAATTAACCTTTAGGTTGTCATCCACATTATTGGAATTGTCAGCCACATCGCCTCTTACAGACGATTCTCGTCTGTCACTGATATGAGTTCTTTTAAGTAGCAACCCGAAAGTTTCCTTATGGTATTAGCTACTTATAAGACATGAGATCATTGCAAGAACACTATATAATGAAATCCGTACAAAGAATAATCTTGTGGATAGAAATATGAGGAGCTACACTGATGCGGAGTGGGTCGTAACCACTCATAATTCAGAAGAAATGGTGGAACATCCCCGTCAAAACTTCAATACAACACTAGAACAACAAACCAGGCATAATTATTTGGGGCAAAGTACGGAAATTAAGCACAGTAATTGAAATAAGTTACCCAGCAAATGTTATCAAACTATTAAAGATTAGTGAAAAAGAGCATATCTTAAGTTTTCTGCCAGTAGCTTTTTGACTGCTTAGCTAAGTAACTACTACAGTACCAACCTTGAGAACCTGGAATTCACAGAATCAAAAAGAATGCACCTTGCCAGAAGATTACATCTATGAGCTGTCAAAGGTAGTGTCAAAATATGTTGAATATTCATGAAGTTCAGCATGTAATACAGGATGAGGTGAATAAATGGTCGTTAAATTACGCAAAAATGAAAATAACACTGAAGAGCCTGGGCAGTTCCTGGTAATTCCTGGAAGTTCCGGCGTCCGTAACAGACGATTCTCGTCTGTCAATGATATGAATATGAGTGGTTTTATGCACCTTGTGTCCATATGAGAGGTCCTCTCAAGGTAAATAATGCAGTATTTGGTGTTCTAAAGCAACATATACACTACGTTGAACATGAAGATTCTCGATTGGTGTTTTGGGCGATTATAGACTCTGTCAACACACATGTATACAATTATGTGCTTTAACTACAGCTTTAGAGTATTTTAGCTCTTATTTCTAGCACTGTAGTTGTTCTAACACCCTTAGTTGCATTTAGTGACATAGTTTTCCTTTAAGGTAAAATATTGCGCATCGCTGTTTATATATATATATATATATATATATATATATATTTATATTTCGGAATGGTCATTTTGCCAGTTTAGCCAATAAAAACACACGCACTATATATTTGGTGCTATTTTGCTTCAGTGTTATTTATTTTTTACATTAATCTTAATCTTATTTCGGCCAGAGTTCTTTCGTCACACTCCTGTGACCGCAAAATGACTATTCCGAATATAACAATATCTGTTTCAACACGACTTCACATAAGAAATCTTGCACAACAAATATTTTAACGTATATATATATATATATATATATATATATATATATATATATATATATATATATATATATATATATGAAAAAATACAAGGTAGCTAAATGTTGCTTAAGTTTCCCCGGATTTAATTCCGAGATAATAAGTCGTATTTAATAGTAAATAGGAAAATTGAATGAGGAGACGAAGGCTCAGGCTGTTGTTAAACCATTTATATCTTGAAGTCTTCTACATATGTTTCGATGGATGCACTCCAAGAATGTCCGACAGGATAAATTATGGTCAGCAATACACCAATCTCATCAGGAAGGATATAAATAAGAAACTCGTCAAACAGACATGTTAACAGAAAAAGAAAGTCCTATAAAATACAACGTATTTATATTCATATGCACACGCGCGTACACACACTCAAATATGTGATGTGTAAATATAAACATAATATACAGACAAAAAACACAAACGTATATACACATATACATACGCAGGCATTAATATAATGCACATACACACACGTATATATATAAATGCACACTCACGCATATATATTATATAAACATATACATAATTATATTCATACAAACACACATTCATAAATATTCAAATACATACATATATAGGCAGAAATATACTCACACTCATATAATATAATATCTACACATATACTCGTACATACTCTTGCAGCAAAGACATAGAAACATACTTGTGCAAAAATATATGTTTACGATCTCATACTTCTTATGCACATAAACAAACGATCATACACATACCCAAGAGCACACACACCCCAAAACATCGATAGACCCAAACACATAATTGTATACACATACACACACTTACTTAAGCACATATGCATTATTGTTCATTCACAAAATACTTACATATGAACAGGGGACGCTAGGAATTTAAATTGACGCTATCGAAACAAACTAGATATAGTGAGAGAAGATGTATAGAAAGATAGGGAGGAGGAAAGAAAGGAAGGATAAAACAAAGTAAGAGAGAGAGGAGAGGAACGTGCAAATTGTAAATATAAAAAATGCATGAAAAGGAAGGAAAGAAGGAGAGAGGGGGGAATTATGGGAAGTAAGATGGAAGAAAAAAATAAAGAAAATTTGCAGAAATTATTATTAGGTTATGGGAAGAAATTATTTGAAAGAACTAAAAAAGTGTTAGTTCAAAGAAAACATTTAGAAACTCACACTCACTCTCATAAGCATATATAACTACACATATACTAATACATATTCCTACTTCAAACACGCAGATCCACACATATGCTTTAATAGACGTTTACGATCTGTCGCTTATAAACATAAACAAACGTTCACACACATACAGAAGAACACACACATCCTAAAACAACGACAGACAGAAACACACTATAATAAACCCATACACACTAAGAATATATACATTATTGTGCACACCGAAATATACAAACGTACGATAGCAAAAACGGGTATATACGCATATATGTATATGGAAAGCCAGGTAGTAGGGTAACTCTACAAATTTACAATGGTTTTAAGGAAATTAACTAGATTGGGTAAGAGAAGGAGAAAAGGAATGGAAAGATATGGAACAAAAAAAAAACGAAGTAAAAAGCGAGAGTGAAGAGGAACAGGGGAATTGCATACATGAAAATGCATAAAAAAAAGTAAAGAAGGGAGAGTAAAGGCTATGGGAAGATGGAAGAATAAAGAAAAGAAAATTTGCAGAAAATATTATTAGCTTACAGGTGGATATTATTTGAAAGAAGTAAAAGAGTGTTTTTTCCAATGAATGCATTTGTAAACTCTCTCTGTAAATTTGTTTACCAATATGTGTTTAGAGGGGAGAATAAAATAATGCTCTTCCGTGCATAAAGGACAGAAAGATTTCCCTTTATCATAAGGAATGTGTACGAGTATATGTTTAGATATATATGCATATGTGTGTGAGTATATTTCTGCCTATGGATGTATTTGAATATATAAGTAAGTGTATGTATATATATGTATATATTTATGTGTATGGTCATATAATATATGTATATATATATATATATATATATATATATATATATATGGTCTGAAAAGTTAGAGAATGCAAGTCGGTAGAATCGCACATGCTTCTAACGATATGTACTTCTAGGATAACAAAGGCTGCTTACTGAAGAGTCTAGCCTTGGTAGATAAATTATATTTTTCTGCTAAAAAAAAAGACGAAACTGCAGTATAAGATGAGCCGAGTTTGTAAACGTTTTTGATTTTCATTTCATTGAATTTATCCACTTTTTGTGTATCTAGTACTTGCTTCTTCTTTTAGAGGCCTTTTAATGTACTTATATATGAATAACATATAGTCTAATGACTAATTTGTCTTTTGTGCTAGATCACTGGTAATAATAAATTATTTTATTACCCTTTTTACTATGTTTACATATATATATATATGTATGTATGTATGTATATATGTATATATTTATGTATATATATATATATATGTTTATGTACATGTGTGTATACGTTTGTGTTTTTTGTATGTATATAACGTTCATATTTACACGTTCACATAATTGAGTGTGTGTACGCGCGTGTGCATATGAATATAAATACGTTGTATTTTGTAGGACTTTCTTTTTTTCTTAACAGGTCTGTTTGATGAGTTTGTTATTCATATCCTTCCTGATGAGATTGATGCATTGCTGACCATAATTTATCCTGTCGGACATTCTTGGAGTGCATCATCGAAACATATGTAGAAGCCTTCAAGATATAAATGGTTCAACAACATCCCAAGTGTTCGTTTCCTTATTCAATATATATATATATATATATATATATATATATATATATATATATATATATATATATATATATAATATATATAATATATATATATATATATATGTATATATATATATATATATATATATATATATATATGCATACACATATATATTCATATGTGTGAGGTAATAAAAGAAAATAATACTCAACACATTTGGTTAGGCTTGCATTATTTAATAACAATGTAACACAGCTCAATAGTAGTCAAAATGTCATGGACGTGGGACAAGTCCATATCGTTAGCTTGATCAAACTATGGCTCTCTTGTAATTTCATCGCAGATCATATATCGAGAGAATCAAATTTCTAAAAAGTGCCCGAAACATTAGATACTTCTACTTTTCATAGCAAATCACTGACGCATCCACAATTTCCCTTGTGGATGCAGCTTTTTTGGCAGATCGCCATCACTGTGTGAGTTCGTGTGCTTATGTGGTGAGGTGGAGTATTCGAACACTTACGAGCGTTAAGTTCTGTTTTACTAATATCTAATATTCACACTCGAGATTTTGCATTGGACTATTTTTTCCCATTATTGGCTCATTTATTTTAATCCTAACAACACACGCACACACACAATCACACACGCCAAACACCTAATATATATATACGTCTATGTACGTATGTATATACATATATACATACATATACATACATATACATACATACATGCATATATATATATATATAAACATATATGTGTATAAATATGTATTGATAACTCTATCTATCTATCTATCTATCTATCTATCTATCTGTCTGTCTGTCAATCAATCGATGAAAAGTGTCCGCAATGAAGAGTTTATCGGGAAATCGTGAGTATACAGTTAACCTAGAGGATTTCACTCTTGCGTTTTGTTGGAGAGATATACATACAGCCCTATGCTTCAGAGGAACAAGAATATTTGTTGCCTCAGAAGGAGATATACAGATCTGACAGCATGTTGGTTAATTCATAGTTGTAGTTTTGGTAACATGTTCGCATATGCTGATGGGTCAAGTTACTTTTCGGGGTTGTTAATATAAATTTTGCAGAACTTCGAAGACAGTCTGTAATGACTGAAAGTTGAGTAGATTCTGGTCCTGAAAAAGAATCTGGAAATAGAGTCTAATTTCTGCTCTTAGCGTCGTGTGGTCTTCCAGAAAGATCATCGAATATGATGGAAGTTCTGCCGAATTGGTGACAGTTTCAAGTTATTCATGAGAACCAAAGAAGTATAAAGTTTAGTGAAGTTAATCAGATATATGCAATAAATGTGTTTTTGTGTTACAACACTAATACAGTTACTACACGTGTTGATTATTTTCATGTTCCTAAAAGCATGTTTTGAAAATCTTTCTTTGTAGATGTGAAACCTAATAGACACCCGGCGTCTAGACTGTGAATGAATGATGACTGTGTAGGAATATTTATAAGTTTGAAAGGTTGAATTATGTGGGTGGAAATATATGTGGTTAGAATCGACGAAAAAAATATTGTTTATGTATAAGAGAGAGAGGGTGTATTGGAGAGGATAAGAGAATAATGAGCTACACTAGAATTAATAGCGTTGAGGTCGAAAAACCCCGGCAAAAGCTTGTCTATTCACGCTACAAAGAAGCGGTATAATTGGAAAATTCCGATTCAAGGCACAATCTATAGATGGTATACAGCAATAATATTAGTTTCTCTGACGTTTTTAAAGATGAAAACATGAATAGAGGACTTAAGAGAGCGAGTCTCTAATAAATCTTACTGTACAGAAATAATATTGGTTGGTGGTAACTGTGAAAAAAGAATGAATTTGGTAAAGAAGCGCAATAGATCAGTTGCTTGTTAGGTGTAAGAACTGTCTTAGCAGAAGATGAGATTTACTGTAGACACATCCAGAAATATTTTTACAAGTTATGTGACGTCATGTATAATTAAACTAGATCGATGTATATTAAATCAGCATCACGTTCTTTAAATAACAAAATGTTTATAAAGTGTCAGTACCTAAATGAGAGAGCACTTGACAAGAATACTTGCCTGAAGAGAGTCTAAATACACTCAAACAGTAGTTTATTTCCTGATCACGTCTCATAAACTGAAATTTTGAAGCAACACAATTTTCACAGCAAGACTAAGTATGTTTACTGAACACTCAACAGTTTACGTTATGTGTTCTGTGGTGAAATTTATTATTAATTGCAATTGGTGAGAAACGACAATAATCGTTGTTTGTTTGTCTCCGATACCCTGCTGTACTCTACTAGTGGGTAGTAAGATTGAGGGGAAAAAGGAGACAACGAGATAGGTGAGAGAGAAAAGAAAATATAGAAAGATAAAGTGAATGCAAGTCAAAGAGAAAGAATAGAAGTGAAGTAGAAAATGAAACGATGAATAAATGAAAAGTAATTTATTTGTGACCATGATAGCCCCACTCCCCATTTACGAGAATGGTATTTGATGATTCGTGAATGAAAATAGTCATACTTCCCTTAGACAAGTTACAGGCTTTTTATGTAAAGGGAAATGGGGTAAACAGTTGATCCGAAACAATATATACGTTCTTATTTGATTGATCCCGTAAAGATAAAAAGCAAAGTGAGATTTGAACGCCGAAATGTAATGCACCAGCTAAAGGATCGTAGACTATAATAAAATTCTGCATTCTATCATTTATGTCAGTTCTATGTCCCCTGTGATTAAGAGTTCTAACGAGTTCGTTTGGTCAGAAAAAGGATGCTTTTTGTAAAGGGATGGAATACAGTGTATCAAATCACCCGCAATAGCTCACACTATTTCAACTGTGTTAATAATCTGATTTTAATAAAACGATAATAATGAGTATGAAAATTGATTCTATATTTTGTGTATTAGTATTGTTAAGTTCTCACGAGAGGTTTCACTAAGGATCTCCCTTGTTAATACAAGAATGCAATTAAACTCTACAATAGAGTAGTTTTTCATTTTCTGGTCTCACGTAAAATGACGATGACAACTCAATTACGACTGAATTTAATTTCGACTTTTATATTTATTTTTTCATTGATTTTCTTGAAATCAGTTTTGATATAATCGCCATTAATTTTAATAGATATGTAACCCTAGAGTGGTTTCATAGATTTTAAAGATTTAAACATATTTTCTCTAAAAATGCCATCACATCTTGTTACAGTATAGCTAATACTTTTCGTTGCTTGGTATATTTCTCCTTCGTCAGTGTTCATTACTTTTCTTAGACATTAAATAAATCAGTTGGGGGTTTCTATATCTGATATCCTTGAAAATTAGTGGTATTTTATTTAGCTCTCAGTTACTTTGTGTTAGACCTTTACACTGCAAGATTTTTATATTAATTTTTTATTCTTTCATAACAATCTCACGTGAATTTCCTTGTTTTGAACAGTGTTAATTGGGAGGAGGATGAGTGAAAATTTTTATTCACTGTTTCACTGCAGGCCCAACAACCATTTTAATAATGAAGTATGTTTTAAAAGTCTAAACTGTAATAACTCTCATTTCTCAATACTTAAACTAAAGATACTTTTACAATTCAAAGAGATGTTTCAATAATGAGCGTTTTGATCTCATATGTCTTAGTTGTAGATTAAATTCCTTATTTTAAAAACTATGATCTGTGTAGAAAATTGGTACTAGCACAAAACCATTGTGAGATGTATGGCCTTGTTAAATGCAAGTAGCTCTGAACTCCACATTTTCCGGAGTCTGCAGAAGTACACTTTTGATATTCTGGCTCTAGTCACGGCACCAACGTATGCAACATTCTCATCCATTCCGATCATTTGAGATAATGTAGTTTTCATCATAGATGGAGATAGACAAACCATTAATGTACATTATTCACATTTGACAGATATTTGTCCTCATCTTGTTTGTTGTTAACACAAAGTTTCGGCTTTCATTAGGTGCCTTGGGGAATTTCCCAAACCACGAAAGTCGGCTTGTGATATACGGATGTCCTGAATCCATACTTGGTACAAGTTATTAATACCCAGGCTCGAAATTTCCCCAAGACACCTGGTGAAGGCTGGAGGGTATATCAGCTGAAACGTTAAGTTAATAACAAACAAGATGAGGACAACTATCCGTCAATTGTAAATAATGTTAATAATTCCTCATCTCTTAAATATAGAACTGCATTAATGCACATGTTCTCTTACATCCTGTAGTGAGCTCCAGTTCGGGAATTCTGGAGTTGTTGGAAGCTTGGAGTCATCCCTTAATTACCATTACTCCAGGTCAATTCAGACTCCGAACGATAGTACCTGTTAGGGTCCAGTCTATGGGTTAAATAAATTCCCAAGCGATAAACGAAGTTCCCGTTATTTTTGAGAACGCCGTAGGGAAGGCAGCTCTTCATGGCAAAAATTACTCTAGCATAAAACTAGTTGCCGAATGTAATGCTTGTCACTAGAATCCACTATGACGATTGAAGGAGTGTCAAAAGTGTTGTACATGCTTTTGTCACTTAAATCCAATGACGTATAGATGTCTCACCGTGATGTGAGACGGCTATCATCTGACAAGATGAGGCACTCCTCATGTATGTATGTATGTATGTATGTATGTATGTATGTATGTATGTATGTATGTATGTATGTATGTATGTATGTATGTATGTCTCTTCTATCTTTTTTAATTATTATAAATCTTCCGCTGAGGATCTGTTTCCAACAAAAATACACGGCTCCACCTTTGGGATGTAGTTAACACAGACAAATTCACATTTGGAACTTGAGAAAAGTCTTGCATATTTTTACTGTTCCACTCGCACATTGCACATGTAATGTACGAATTAGCCGGTCGATTTCTCTTTCTGAAAATCCCAGTTTATCCAGATTCTACCTTAATCCTTTACTTACTAAACCTAGTGCTCCAAATAGTATTGGTATGAACATGAATTCATTGTCTGGATATAGAAACTGGAGGTTTCGAAGCAGTTGTCCATAGATGTCCTCTTTTTCTTTGATTTTCAGAGATATTTATATCTGCAGGACAGCTGACCTCAATGATAGTACATACCTTTGTTCCCCTGTCCCAAACAACAATATCGGGCGTGTTATGTTTATATTTGACAGAAGTTTTGACTGGAATATTTCACCAATATTCCTTGAGTTGGTGTTTTTGTATGCATGCATGTATACATGTATGTATGCATGCATGTATACATGTATGTATGCATGTATGTAGTATGTATGTATGTATGTATGTATGTATGCATGTATGTATGTATGTATGTATTTATGTATATGTATCGTCGGCAGTTCTGTACATATATGTATGTGTGATCAGTGATCCTGTATATATGTATGTGTGTGGTCAGTAGTTCAGTATATATGTATGTGTGTGGTTAGTAGCCCTGTATATATATATATATATATATTATATATATATATATATATATATATATATATATATATATATATATATATATGTGTGTATGTGTGGCCAGTAGTGCCGTACATATATGTATGTGTAAAGTCGGTGGTCTTGTGTATATGTATGTGTGTGGTCAGTAATCCTGTATACATGTATGTGTGTGGTCAGTAGTTTTGTATATCAGTAGTTAACAGCGATATTATTAAAAACACTCAGGAATAGTAGAATAGCAAGTATAATAACTAAGAGAAAAAACAAGCAAAAAAGAAAAACAAGCATTACAACAATCTAGAAAACACTAATGACCAAAACCGCGATTCCACTTTGAATAGAAACCAGACAATGAAATGTGAAACCACGAAAGTGGAAAATTGTTCAACAAAACTAATTGTATTATATGTAGAATCATGTTCATCTTTTTTCTTTTTTCTGAAATGTCTTGTACTTCTAGGATTGGAATATTATTTGTATGGAACAATTTTGGGTGAAAAAAATGAAATGACCATTAATTATTATTATTATTATTATTATTATTATTATTATTATTATTATTATTAAGCGAGTTGGCAGAAACGTTAGCACGCCGGGTGAAATGCTTAGCGGTATTTCGTCTGCCGTTACGTTTTGAGTTCAAATTCCGCCGAGTCAACTTTGCCTTTCATCTTTTCGGGGTCGATTAAATAAGTACCAGTTACGCGCTGGAGTCGATATAATCGACTTAATCCGTTTGTCTGTCCTTGTTTGTCCCCTCTGTGTTTAGCTCCTTGTGGACAGTAAAGAAATAGGTATTTGTCTTAACCACTATGCCATATACCCACGGGCATATGGCATAGTGGTTAAGAGCGCGGGCTACTAACCCCAAGATTCCGAGTTCGATTCCAGGCAGTGACCTGAACAACAACAACAATTATAATAATAATAGCATCGAAAACTACCTTAGGAATGAGAACCCACGTTCGAAATTTCCCCAAGACACCTGAAGAAGGCTGGAGGGTATATCAGCCGAAACTTTGTGTTAACAACAAACAAGGTGAGGACAAATATCATCAAATGTAAATAATGTAAATACTGAACATAATTCCTCATCTCTTAAATATAGAACAGCTTTTTGTTTTGTTCGTGTTTTGTGGCTATTAGTTTTCCTTGCTTCTGAAGTAGGTATTTTTGTTGTCCTATGGTGGTTATTTTGTAATAGTTTTGTAGTTGTATAAGGCCTCTACTATCTTCGATGATACGTTGTATGTCAGATTTTGAGCGGTGCATGCTAAATAGTATCATTATTTTTCTTGTTTTTCTATCTATTTTGATTGGTTCATTTAGAGTCCTGTTAAGAATATTGTATCTGTAACTTATAAATAGGACGGCTAGAGTGTTGATAACTATTATCTTGTTTTTCGCATTGAGCTCTATTTTCAGTATTAATCTAACTCGTGCATAGTATTCTTTTCTTATCTTCTCTTTCATTTGTGTGCGTTGTATCATATGTAGTTCATTGATTCCAAAGCATTATTATTACTACTACTACTACTACTACTACTACTACTACTACTACTACTACTACTACTACTACTACTACTACTACTACTACTACTACTATTATTATTGCCTTTGCACAGCTTCTAACGCTGGAGATGTACTACGGTGTCAGCTGTTCACTACCAGTGAACTAAGGTAACACCTCTTATTTTTCGAGCACCTTCCGGAGTATTCGAGCGGTTCCAAGCAGTGCTGTTTTCTGCAAGTGCTCCACCCTTATTGCAACCCCTATATGTTCCATGTACTTCTCGAGGTTTTTACTTACTGTTTCCAGGGCTCCGACAATTATTGGTACCACTTTCGAGGTCGATAAAATAAATTGGTAGTTGAGCACTGGGGCCAATGTAATTGACTTCTCCCTAGCATAAAAAATTGCTGCTCTTGTGCAAAAATCAGAAATAATTATTTCAATAAATGTACAACTGAGTTCAACTTTGAATGCATTGGGTTCGGGAAGTGTTTGTGTCTTTCTATTGTATTGAAAATATATGTAATATGTGTGCATATTCTAACATTCAACAAGGCACCTATCCTTATAGGAATTGTTTCCTATGGGATAATTTGTCTTTTTCTTTTAGTTATATATTATAGTCTGTTGGAACTATTATTTCAATTAGTGGGCATTTTCTTTGCTAGTAAGCCTAGTTCTGGTTGTCTGATTGGATTGAAATATCTTTAAGTATGATTGCCCTGTCCTTATTTGACACCGTTTCTTGATTATGGGATATACCACTCAATTCTGCTGTTATAACACTGATTTAATAGCCACCATATTAAAATTCCTTTGTCCTGCACGTAAGTGTATTTTTCTTTAGTTACAACTGGACTGCCTGAGACAACGTGTATAATTGTTTCTCTCTAACCTTTCGATATTCTGCAGTTTCTAAATGTATATGTGTCCATTATATAAGTTTGTTCCTGGTGGGAAAAATTTGGTCCCGTGCAACAGTAAAAAAAAATCCTTTCCGTTTCAACTTTGAGTGTTGCACTTTTTAGAAAATGTTGAGAATTTCTTTTGTTTATTCTCTACCTCACTGTCCAACCCAGAAACATTTCCAAGTTGACATAGGTATTAGCCATATAGTGGCTTTTCCTACTACAGAGATAGTATGACATCCACTAACCCTATTTTAAGCTCAATGTTTTGTTCCACTTCACTATTTCTGCTGTTGCCTTTCTCTCAGTAACTCTGTTTTCCCTTTTCCAACCTCTATTTTACATTATTTTCTTGGCTTCGTGAAAAGAAGAAAGTGGTTATTTTGTTTTGCAGCTATTTTTATTGGTTTCCATTTTTATTTATAAGATATTTTTGTAGTTCTAAAATAGATATTTTGAAATATATTTCTATTTGCAACAGGCTCTGACACCCTATATTTGTGATGAATATATTTCTGTTTTAGATCTTTTGGCGATGTATTCTAAATAATATATTTATTTTTACCTTCTGGAGTGAGAGTCGATAAAATAAAGATTCCATGGGTGATAATCTTCGTACTGGTGTGTGTATTTTGAACAACCTTTTATTCAAAATAAATCTTTATATATAAAAGTGAAGTTGTGTGTCTGTCGCCTACTTCCTAACTACTCCCACATTTTGCGGTGCAGTTTAACCAAAAGCGGGTATCTTATAGTCGTGATTCATATCGAGCCCTTCTGGGTATTAGCGCGCGTCTACGATGAGTCTACGATTAAAAAAAAAAATTACCATCATTCTTTCCCATTTTTAATGCATTTTTTGCTATTATATAAGGGAAGTAACTCTCTAAAAATGTTTATATAGTTATTTCCCTGCTAGTGATAAATAATTTCCGAAAATTCTTGATCTGAAAATCTAGTCATACAAAAGGTTGCTGGTGTGAAATAATCCCTAGAGGAAGAATAGAACCCTCAATCATATATGTTCAAGATGCATGGAGAAAAAGAGGGATCATTCTCCCTAAATTCTTTCAGTATTCACCTACCATTAAGTAGTGAAGTTATTTCGAACAGTTGTTGCAAGGACGGATCCAACATTAAAGCACTTGGAAAATTCCTTCCACCTATTCACGTGGTAAAGAGAAGCAACTTGTTTTTCTCAGATCGGTCACTCTGGTGAAAGAGGCTTATGAAGGAACGATGTTTAAAAGACTGCTAAAAAATTGTTTGTTTGCTGGCAGCCTCTCAGTTATGCATAATTGATTTTATTATATTGTTTATGACTATGACACTGAATAGTTATATAGATTGTTACTTTGATTTATTATATCGCGCCTGGAATCTCTGTTCTGTATGGGTATTACAGAAGCAATCTTTCAAGAGATGAAAAATAAAAAGCAAGCTATTCACGATATTCGTTCAGAATTTTGCTTGGTTACATATTTATCACAATCGTTTGCTCTATTAGGTCTCAGCTGTGTTATGTCTCGTCAACACTGTTATGTCCTTTTTTGAACTGTATATGCCACTTTATATTGTGGACAAATATAAATCAGAAATAACACGTCACAAACAATATCTCGTCTCAACGACTTCTACGACTGTCTTCACAAAGCGCCTGCACACACTACACCGCCCCTCACTGACAGTGCGCATGCGCTTTTATACGGTTTAGGACAGTTGACTTGCTATCCCACAGGGGTGTCAGGATTTCACCACAACATCTCCCCTTTTTGCGTTTGACTTTCGTTGAAAGACAATATTTTTCTTTTAATTATTATCTTCATTACCATTTCTCCCCACTTTCTTTTTTTTTCAATTCCTCATGAAGAAATTGGAACATTTCTTTCGTTTTGGATCTTCTTGCAAAAATTCTGTTTGATTTCTTTTCCTAGTCGTTGGTTCGATTATTTCTTAAGGTACCAGGACGTCAAAAATGTCATAAAGAAAATCCATTGACTCTTCATATCTTATTCTTTCTTCCGTAAATCTTTTATTTTTAGTTGGTTTAGGTGTCGCTTGTGTTCCCACATATGAACTTTTACCATGTACGTTATTTTTCCTAAGCGTTTACTTATTATACTTCTTCACAACTTTCCTTTCTGTTTCTATATATTCAAAGAAAAAACAACCTTGTCACCGATTTTGAAGTATTTCATCGTTTCTTCAATGTTTCTCTCCACTTTCTTTCCGGTAGTAATTTGTCAAACACTGACCTGACTTGGCGACATACCTGATGTGCTGTTGGGGTTAGGTGTTATTCGGTAGACACTTAAGAATTGCGTCTTACTTGTACTTGTGGCGACATTCACCCTGGGCGGGTTGAGTGGGCTTCTTCCACCACCCTCGAGGCATTGTACTCGCCCTTGAGAATTCATGGAAGAAGTTTCGCGGGAATATGTGGATTTGACAAGCGGTCCCCAACAATCCCGCATGTAGAGACATCCTGTTTGCCGCAGATTGTCCGCAGACGCAGGGGCAGGACGACCGAGGAGCCGCCGGTTGCCGAAACAGACACTCCGAGGATTTTCACCAGAGCCCCGTCTACCGAGTTGTGGCCCTAATACCACTCGGTGTCAGACCAATCCGCCTTAGGTGGCCCTACCAGGAACCGAAGTTCCTGACGGCATAGCTCTGTCACTACCCGTTACCAGCGTCCCCACCACGGTGAGGAGGGGATGGACTTTGGAGACGCAAGAATTGCGTCAATGCAGTGTCAGCTAGATTTTTCAGCACCCTTTTAAACGTGTCTACGAAACATTCCGTTGTCCATTCGATCTCGGATGGTATGGCGAGTAGTAATATACTCCACTGCATGCATTGCGCAAAAGTTTTTAAATTCCTTTAACGTGAACTGTGTTCCGTTATCAGACACTACAGTGTCTGGGACGCCATATCGTGCAAAAAGTTGGTCCAGAAATGCTATCGTTACTTTGGAGGTTAGCTTCCCACATATTTCCGGCCATTTCGTGTAACTATCCACGACTATTAGATAATATCTATTTCTTTATTACCCACAAGGGGCTAAACATAGAGGGGACAAACAAGGACAGACATAGGTATTAAGTAGATTACATCGACCCCAGTGCGTAACTGGTACTTAATTTATCGACCCCGAAAGGATGAAAGGCAAAGTCGACCTCGGCGGAATTTGAACCCACAACGTAACGATAGATGAAATACGGCTACGCATTTCGCCCGACGTGCTAACGTTTCTGCCAGCTCGCCGCCTTGGATAATATCACCCATCTAACGGTCTTCACCAATGTACAATCAGTGTTGGGCCAAGATTGAATTTTTACAGGTGGTGCCTTTGCTGCCAGGGCTCAACCATTGCAGGCTTTCACCAATTCTTTAATATCCTGATCCATATTCAGCCAGTATACATAGATTCTCATCAATGCGTTCATTCTCGCAATTCTTGGCTGTCCCATGTGGAATTCTTTCAACAGACGGTTTTGCAAAAAACAAGCATTACAACCCTCTGAGCGTACATAAGTATGTCGTCATATATCGAATACCTATTTCTTTACTACCCACAAGGGGCTAAACACAGAGAGGACAAACAAGGACAGACAAACGGATTAAGTCGATTATATCGACTGCAGTGCATAACTGGTACTTAATTTATCGATCCCGAAAGGATGAAAGGCAAAGTCGACCGCGTCGGAATTTGAACTCAGAACGTAGCGGCAGACTATAAACCCCCTGTTTCTTTATTACCCACAAGGGGCTAAACACAGGGGACAAACAAGGACAAACAGACGGATTAAGTCGATTATATCGACCCCAGTGCGCAACTGGTACTTAATTTATCGACCCCTAAAGGGTAAAAGGCAAAGTCGACCATACCGCTCAGCATTTCGCCCGACGTGCTAACGTTTCTGCCAGCTCGACGCCTTCATATATCGAATACCATTTCGAAATTTTATTACGGTCGGTTACATGAGTTTTTTTATTTGTTTCAAACTTCACTATTTTTTTCATTTTTATTATGAACGCATCTTCCTCTGCTTTAATTTTTATTTCTTCTAAAGTGACAGGTAGTTCGCGTACTACATTGCAGAGTATATTTTTTATTTGGATTTCGGCTTTTAATGCCACCATTACCATGTTCTCTAACAGTTCATTGTACTTAGTAATCAATCTTAGCAGCCCATCCGCGTGTCCTAATTTTTTCAATGGTAGAAATTCCATCTTTAAATCATGATTTAGCAGGATAGTCCCCAGCGCTGCAATCGCTTGGCTGTATGCGTCGGGATACCCCTTTTTGATCCGTAAATTGATAACAATGGGCGATGATCTGTTTGCAGACTGAATTTCCTTCCCTGTATGAATTTGTGAAATTTTTTCACCGCAAAAATAATGGCCAGTGCCTCCTCAATTTGGCTGTAGTTTTTGTCAGTGAACGTGAAGCATGAACTATGGGTTTTACGCTACCATTTTCATACTTGTGTTAAATTACCTCTACTATACCACTTTCGTTAGCACCAACAAGTTTTTTATTTGGATCTAAGTGCGATAATGACAGTTCCGATTTTAAAACTTTTAAAAATTTCTTCGAACGCTTTTTCACACCTGTCTGGCCAATACCATTTTACGCCCTTTCTCAATTGGTTGTTTGGGAGTGCTCTTAGCTCATGCATGTTTGGTAATAGTTCGCGAGCCCTAAGAACGCTTGTAATGGTGTAATATTTTTCGGAGTAAGCATACTTTTTATTGCCGTCGATCTTGAAGGATGTTGCCTGCGACCATTTTTATCAATACTTTATTTCTGGCATAAAAATTCACATTTCCCATCGCTAAGTTTGAACCCATACACCTTTATCTTCTCAAAAACCATTTTAACATGTTACTCATACTGATCTAACTTTCTAACTTTCTAATTGTCCAGCTTTCCTCAGGCCACCGGTCAATTTTCCCACAACACTTACACATCAAATGAAGAAAGCAAAATCACTTTTACCGACTTCACAAAAGGTACACTGGAACAAGTGCTACCAAGAAACGCAAGCAAGCTTTTTGTTAATCATCAACAAAATCCTTATCATTGACACTGCAGCAAACACAATCGGCAGAATAATTATAAACGTACCCGCAAACATATTTCCCAAAGCAACAAAGAATATCACCCAATTAAACATCAGAAATAGCCAACTTCATAAGAATCAGCAACATCTGCAGCACAGTTTTCCACAAAATCTCACTCAACTGAAATAAAACTCAAACATATATACAAAGAAATAAGAAATAAAATAAATCATTGAAAAGCAGAAATGGTAAAAATCTAACATAAACTACAAATGAAATCTGGTTTGAGCCTCATAAAGGCCGGATTTTTGAGACGTTTAGGCAAGCGAAGGAACAAGACTAGCACTATAAGTGGGATGTCAATATGTTGCAGGGTTAACTCTTAGCTATTGTTGGTACCCAATTTCAGGTGAGTGAACTTGAACAACATAAAGTGCCTTGCTCAAGAACACACCACGCCGTCTGTTTTACGAATCGAACCCACATCCTAGCGATTATGAGCTCGATGCGCAAACCCTGCAGACCCGCTTCTCTCTCTCTCTCACACACACATGCATATGTATGAATGTATATTTGTATAAATGTATATACGTATACATATGTATGTATGTATGTATCAGTATCTTTGTGTTAACATCGCTTTGAAAGTAGTGTTATTACAAATGACCTATGAATTAGCGGCTCGAAAAACTGAGATTGATTAAATAAGGACCAAACTG
The DNA here is from genome assembly GCF_006345805.1 of Octopus sinensis. Classification (NCBI taxonomy): domain Eukaryota; kingdom Metazoa; phylum Mollusca; class Cephalopoda; order Octopoda; family Octopodidae; genus Octopus; species Octopus sinensis. The sequence goes on from NC_043012.1 coordinate 44,727,142, forward strand.
AAATGAGTGCTGGGGTCAGTATGATGAAGTAAACTCTTGAAGGTGTTACCCTAGCAGGATTGTTGTTCAGTGATTGTAATCAGGAGAAGTGTAAAAGATATACATGTCAAGAAATTCTCTCTCCTACCATTCCTATTTCTGTCACAGTCTTTATATGTAATAAATTTATTAACACATACATAAATGCACGTACACACACACAGTCACACACGAACACACACACACACACACACACACACACGAATAAATGCTTGCTACTTTGTTAACTTGTTTGTGTATCAGTGATGTTGTGGTAACAGTTTCAATTTGAAAATTGAATGAATAATCACGCGAGAATCATCTAATTATTTTGTATTTATTCATTTAATTATTTATTTCATTTTTTGAAAAAAAAATATTCAAGAAGTCAAAACTTCAACACGCAACTGCTGTTCAACACTTCAATATTCTTTATGAGAAGATGGCAAAGTAAAAACGAAAATATGTGGAGAAGGAATGAAAAATTACAAGATTCATATCATGGAAATTTTTGTCACATCATATATCTTATTAAAAATATTTTCTCTTTTTTTTTTTCTTTCTTATTCATTTACTGTAAATTGTCATGTTTTATTAGCGAAGTCTTTCTGATGATTTATGGACAACATAAATTGTTGTCTGAAATGATATGTTGGCAGCATTTAGCTTGTTAATTGTTTTCATGTATATACATAACTTTCCTCCTTCTCATACATGTCACATACATATACATAAATATTTTAGATGTTAAATATTTAATTCTTAGAACGACACAAGGTCACACTTTCGGAAAGAAAGTGTTTGGTCGTTTAGATCAATCCAGTTTTGAAAGAGATACTTACTTTACCGATCCTGGATGGATAAAAATCAACGCCAATCTTAAGAGGAGTTGATTTTCTTAAGAGGAATCAAACACCGTACCTCTCAGATACCGACTGAAACAGGATTGTAGCTCAGTCAAAGAGATGAGCTGTGGAAGAGCGAGTCTAATAAACGGTGACCTCATCTGATCAGAAAACGCTGGCTATGTCGTAGCCTCAGCACAGGCCTGCGCATCCCCAGTCATGGCATGTTTATCTCCCCGCCCCATTTAGCGGATGTTGACAACAAATGGAGTGCCTCTCCAGGGAAACGAGTCCCTTCTGCAGAAAGCGAAAGAGTATGTACCCCAAAGTGGTCAGACGTAAACTGGGACAAGGTACGACGGGGGCGATGTATGCATTCGCCACTTCTGCCTGATCTTTCAGAGATGGTGACGTCGTCTGTATATGCCGACACGGTCCTCCCACAACCTAGTTCGCGCGGGATGTCTCTCAATGTCTCTGATTTCAGCTTTAGTGACTCTAGATCTGGCACATACAGAAGAGCGATAGGGGACACTCTTGATGGACCGAGCGCCTGGTGCTAAACGGTTCCTATAAGTAACCATTCACCTGAACTACCGAGCAGATGTTGCTGTACATTGCAGCAAACAAGCCACAGAAAACGGGACCGAAACCGGCCACCATAAGGATGGTCGCCAGATATTGGTGGTCTACCTTATGGAAGACTTTAGTTTGATCCAAATTGATCCGGTCCAGCTTCTTTACCCACCCTGTCTATGATGTATCGCGTGGGGTGAAAGATGTCATGGGTGGATATGCTTGAAATTGCGCATGTTTGTGCATTACCAATCAGCTCCTCGACGACAAGCGCCAACCTTTTTGCTAACACTTTGGCCAAAATTTTGAAGTCTGCAGACCATCCAAACCAAGCAAATGTAAAGCCCATAAGGAAGACCATCCAAACCAACAATTTTCCTCCTCGTGCAGCCCATCATCGCATCCTGAATTTCCGTACTGTTATGATCCTTTCGTAACGCCCCACATTCCTTACCGACAGTCGTGGCATGCTGTCGAGTTAGGCGTGCTGCTGAAATGCTAACATCTCTATTTGGGATTGAATATCATGCGTCCATTTTAGTCCACCAAAGATTGTATTTCGGGTCCAATGAGCGACTTTCGATCCTTCGTTCCTTAGGGCACGCGCCTTAACTCTGACAATGCATCCTTCGTGCTTAGCGCTGAAGAATTGGTGCAGGGCCAATCTCTCCGCCAACACGTCAATTACGATGCCTTACTAAACCTAACAGATTCTACTCTTATTGTTGTTGTGACGACTGACACTGTCAACGCTCGCTTCACTAGTTGTCTAATCCAGTCTTTGCAAGCTTGACACGCCAGAAGTAACGCATTCAGCTTCCTGTAGCCAGATCCCTGCCTTCGAAGTCTATCTAAGTCGACCGTGCAGATCACACATTTGTTGTCTGTGTAGCCGTCAATTTTGAAAAATAGATAACAATATGCTCTCCTTATCTACTGACATACAGATTAGAAAATAATGTCATACTGGCTGTTCCAACGGCTATTATTTCACTCGATTTGGGAAGACATATTGATATTTTCTGTTTTGAAATATTAAGTATTAAACTTTGAATCTCAAAATTCGACAAAGCAGCTCACTGCAAGGGAAGTACCTGGGTTATTTAGTAAACAGTCCAACAAAGAATCAAATACCAGATAATAAAACAACCAATTTTAAAGAAAATTTTCTAACCAAATTATTTACAAATAATAATAATAATAATAATAATAATAATAATAATAATAATTAATAATAATAATAATTATAACAACAGATTTGCTTGTTAGTTGTTTGACCTTAACCAGTTGACCATGTCCCTTAGTGACTGACAATATGTGCATCTCTGACCACGTGCAGAAGTAGTGGGGGAGCATCATAGCCGTGTGTTGAAAGGAATTCTTTGGATAATTCACCTTTGGAAATAAGGGTGGTTTTCTTTCAACATCCTTAAACAATCCTTATTCAGGGACCTTTTGAGTGGGATGGGCTACTCGACCAAAAGAAAATTCTAGCTGGGCCCACCTGCAAGGTCATGCGCTGTTTATCTTGATATGAGATCACCATGTCGCGCACATATAGTTGTGATGCATGTGCCTGGTGTACCTATGATGGGTATACTGGGCTTCGTATATTTTACCCCAGTGTCACTTTGATGGCATGCACTGCTCTCTCACTCAATGATTTTGATGATGATGATGATAATAATAAAATGAATACAAGCGCCGCCATGATAAAGTGTGTGTGTATCTTCATTGGCTCTTATACCGTAAATACCAATATGAAGTAACAGAGAACTGGTATGAGCATGTATCTTGTAAAATTATGCAGGAGGTTGGAAAGGTAACGATACTCTGAGACCATGATTTTCAGACGAGTCGTGTAATCGAACACCGTCTGCCGGATATTGTCATACTGAATAAGAGAGAAAAATACTGTCAGATCATTTATGTAGCCATACTAAATGACATGAATGTTGTGAGTAAAGAGGATGAAAAAATCACCAAGGACTCCGAATTCTTAAGGCACCTGTCTTGCAAAAAGCAGCTTTATTGGGCACAGCGCACATCTTAAGGAAAGTATTATCTGCCTGAGGTCCTTGTTGTGACTCAATAGATGACTATAGACTCCGGTGCATTTTTAGCTACACTGTGTTACGAAGGAATAATAATAATAATAATAATATAATAATAATAATAATAATAATAATAATAATAATAATAATAATAATAATAATAATGATAATGATGATGATGATGATGATGATGATGATGATAATGACGATGCTGATACTTACTACTACTACTACTACTACTACTACTACTACTACTACTACTACTACTACTACTACTACTACTACTACTACTACTACTACTAATGCTCTGATGCAGTACCAGACAGTGGCTCTCGTGGTTTCTGATCATAACTGCTTGGAAGTGTTATCATGTACATTGTTTTGTCTTGGTATAAAAGATGGGCTACAGCAAATATTCTGCTCAATACCAGAGATTTGCTTGTTAGTTGCTTGACCATAACCAGTTGAGCATTTCCCTTGGTCGCTGACGATATGTGTATCTCTGATCACGAGCAGAAGTAGTGGGGGAGCATCATAACCGTGTGTTGATAGGAATTCTTAGAGGTTTGGATAGTACACTTTCAGAAACATGGATGTTTTGTTTATCATCCTTATTAAGGGACCTTTTGTGTGGGATGGGCTACTCGAGCTGAAGAAAATTCTAACTAGGCTCCACCTGCAAGGTCATGCGCCATTTATCTCGGTATGAGATCACTATGTCGTGCTCATATGGTTGTGATGCATGTGCCTGGTGTACCCTTATCAGACGGGTAGTCATGATGGGTATACTGGACATCAAATTATCGAAACCATCAAGAATTGAACACAGAGTCACATTGATAGATTAAGCGATCTCCTTCAGTTTACCCAGATTAACAGTTTGATGTAGTAAGATATATGAAGCGATGGTAAACTATTAACTATCTAACTATCTACATATCAAATGTGTTTTTATTTTCTTTGTGTTGGTGTTATTTCTGCTTCTGCTGTTGACATGATTGTCGTCGTCGTCGTCGTCGTCGTCGTCGTTGTTGTTCTCAACAACTTATCTCCAACTATTTCAATAAGTAAATAAATGGTCTAATTACGAAGTTTAAGTAAAAAACCCACCAGCAAATATACTATAACTTCTTTGAAGCAGCGATTTATATTCACACCTATTCAGCAACTATTTGCATCTCTCACTTAAAAAAATACAAACATAAAAACAAACAAAATAAGTTCTCATTCTTTCTCGCTTTCTCTCCCTTCCTCTCTCTCTCTCTGTCTCTCTCACACTCTCTCACTCTCTCTCACTCTCTCTCTCACTCACTCACTCTCTCTCACTCTCTCTCTCACTCTCTCACTCTCTCTCTCACTCTCTCACTCTCTCTCTCACTCTCTCACTCTCTCTCTCACTCTCTCTCTCACTCTTTCTAGTCCTTCCTCTCTCTTTCTCGCTCTTTTAAAGCACTTCTTTTTCCACCTTGATTTCTCTAACACCTTTCCATGTCGAATTTTTCTTCATTCTCCGATTAATTTTTTTCCTCTCAATAAAAACCCTTTTTTCTCTTTCACTTTTCTCATCTTCACTCGTTATCATGCCATTTCCCTTTCTCTCCTTCTTTCTTTCTCTCTCACTCACTCATTGTATTTCCAGTCATGCTCACTCTTATTTATCCTCACCCTCATTCTCTACTCGACCCTTCCTTATTCTCTCATTCTCTCTTCAATTCTCTTATCCTCCTTCTCACTATTTTAATTTCATTCCTTTCCCCATTCATTTTTTTCAATGCTCTCCTCCTTGTTGTTTATTTCTCCTCCGCTCTTCTTCTCTCTTTCCCCCTTCTGTCCTTATTTATGTCACAAACTCTTTTCCACTCCATTTCTACCAATTGCCCTCCATTTTCTCCCTCGTTATCTCTTCTATAACCCTATCCCCTTTCTTCTCCTTCCTTACTCCTATTTATCTCCCCTTCTCATCAATTCCTCACTCCATCATTCTCCCTTCCCTCCTCACTCAGCCACCATTTTCCTTCACGTCTTTTCTCTTTCGTCTTTCTTCAATATTCTCTTTCCCACATTTTACTTCCACCCAATTAATATTTTCTCGTTTCCTTATTTTCTCTCACTTTTTCTCTAACGATCTTACTAACCTCCTCTTTCTCATTCTTTTCCCCTCTTTTTCATGCATATTTTTTCTCTTCTGCCTCTAATTTCTTCTCTCTCTCTCCTTCTCTCTTTTTATTCTCTTCCTTTAATCTCACTCTCTCCCTCACTCACAATGTATCTTTCATTCTCATCTTTATTATTTCGTATACTTTTCCCTTTAACTCCCTCACCTAAGCTTCTCTATCTATTTCTCTCGCCCCCTTTTCCTTCCTTCCCAAACCCCCTATACACAGTCTCTTTCACTATCCCTTACTTCTTAATCTCTCCTTTTTAGCTGATTTCTTTCAATCTTATTCCATTCAATCTTTCACATAACACCATCTCTCATTCTCTCTCTCTCCCTCGGAGATATTTTCAAGAAAACTACACAAAATTAGGTCTCAATTTAGTTTAGAGGAAAAACGAAGAGGAAAAAAAAGAAACCAAAAACATTCAGATGAAGCAAAAAAAGGAAAAAAAAGCATTTATCGTATTTTTTCTTTTTTTTCTCGTTAATCCCTTGTTGTTGTTGTTGTTGTTCTCCTCCTCTTCCTTCTTCTTCTTGTTCTTTCTGTCTTTCTCTTTTTTCAAAAATACTAAGAGTAAGAGAGAAATAATAAAAGCCAGACATGAATGTTCCATACACACGCACACACACACACAGGCGCACGCATGCACACGGACACACACACACAGGATCACGCATGCACACACACACACACACACACACCACACACACACACACACACACACACACAGGCGCACGGATACACACGGACACGTACGCACCTACGCACGCATGCCCAAACACACACACACACACACACAAATCACATCAAGCAAACACGCATACTCAAAGTGAGGAAGGGTTAGGAAATTCGATAGGCAGAGACAGGAACAAAGAGAGAAGAAAGAGAGGGAGAAAAAGAAAGCGGGAGAGAAGGAAAGAGAGAAAGAGAGATAGAAAGAGAGGAGAGAAGGAGTGAAAGAGGAGAGACATAAGGAAGGGAAGAGAGAGTTAGGGGAGTTGAATGCAAGTTAATTCAGTGTAGCTAATGAGTAAATTCTTCACACATTGCACTCTACAGGAAGTCAGAAATCGAATGAGTAACCAGGTAAGTTTGCGTAGTTAAGGAGATTTCGCTGTATGATGTTGCCGAAGGCATTGGGAAATGGAACAAACTAGAAATAAACATTTTATGCATTCAGGCAATGTAAAAAAAATAAAACAAAAAACAAAGTGGAAAGAATAGAAAACAATTCTATGTAGCGTTATAATGATAAACATACATCTACCAACATTCACCTATGTATGTATGTATGTATGTATGTATGTATGTATGTATGTATGTATGTATGTATGTATGTATGCATGTATGTATGTATGTATGTATGTATGTATGTATGTATGTATGTATGTGTATACATATGCATGTACAAACACACGTACACGCGCGCTCGCACATACACACACATATATATACGTGTATATATGTGTGTGTGTTTGTGTGTATATATATATATATATATATAGACATATATATTGATGCATAAAGCGAGCTGCTTATATATACACTACGATATATATATGTATATAGACATATGTGTACGGCTGTATATATATAATATATATATATATAATATATATATATCTTATATACATGTTTATACACGCACATTTATGTTTAAACGTAAGTATGTGTATGTATATATATATTATATATATAATATATATATATATATATATATGTGAAATAGAAAGATGAATAATCTTGTAGTGGATTAATCAAAAGTTAACCGATACCTTAGTAGCAAAAATCACAGCAGTGAACAGCACGGTTGGAGGTACAACCATCTGGCGTTGCAACCGTGCGTTGGTGCGGATAATTGAAATTAAAACATTATTGGTGAATTGAAGAAATGGAGCTGAACGCAGATTGAACAGAAATCGTTTTATTTCATTCTACACGTGTTTCGAAAGGCACAAATTACCAAAATCCGATTGAATAATGGGACCATATTGTGTCTTTCTCTTCAGGAAGAAAAAAGGAAATCCGTTGGAAAAACAAAAACAGAACAGAGGCAGAGCAATAAACAAAAAACAAATCGAACTGTGCTCCTAAGAGCCCATGGCGAAACTCAATCTGCGTTCAGCTCCATTTCTTCAATTCACCAATAATGTTATATATATATATATATATATATGTATATATATATATATATGTGTTTATAAATGTATGTATATATAAGTATATATGCGTACACACACACACGCATAAATATTACGTGTATGTATATATGTATGTATGTCTGTATGTATGCATGTATGCATCTATCTATCTATCTATCTATCTATCTATCTATCTATCTATCTATCTATCTATCTATCTATCTATCTATCTATCTATCTATCTTTCTACATACATACATAGATCGCGCTCGCAATGCTCAAAGTTACATACAGATATATGCGTGTTTTTTATACACGTATATACATTTTTATATGAGTGACCTAATTTGAATGTGTGTGTGTGTGTGTGTATGTATTCATATATATATATAATCTTTTACTTGTTTCAGTAATTAGACTACGGCCATGCTGGGGCATCGCCTTGAAGAAGTTCCTAGTCGAAAGAATCGACTCCAGTACTAATTGTTTTAAAGCCTGGTACTTATTCAATCGGTTCTTTTGATGCGCCGCTAAGTTGCGGGGGTGTAACAAACGTAAACAAGCCAACACCGGTTGTGAAGCAGTGGTGGGTGACAAAGACAATCACAGACAAACGCACACCCACATACATGTATATAGATATAACGACGGGCTTCTTTAAGTTACCTTCTCTCAAATCTACTCACAAGAATTTAGTCGGCCCGAGGTTATATTGGAAGACACTTGCCCAAGGTGACATGCAGTGGGATTGAACTTGGAACCATGTGGTTGTGAAGCAAACTTCTTACTACACAGTCACGCCTGCGCCTATACCCCAAGCTATAATATTACAGTCATCATACACATACACACACACACACGCACACACACACACACATACACACTCACTCACACACACTCATACGCACACACACACACATATACACACTCACTTAAACACACACACACATATACACACTCCCTCTCACGCACACACACAGATATACACACTCACTCACACACACACACACGCACATACACACACACATATACACACTCACTCACACACACACACACACCGCACACACACACACACATATACGAGGTATCAAAAGGTTCCCGGACTCGGTTGGTTTAATAAAAAATAACTTATTTACCGAAGCTTTAATATCGTCTGCCTGGAAATAGTCACCTTGCGCAGCAATACGCCGGTCCCAGCATCCCTGTCACTTTGCAATCCGGCCTGGAAATCGTTTTCCGTAAGCGAGTCGAGGAGCTTCTGTGATTCGGTCCGGATCTTGACAACGTTGTAAAAACGGTGATCTTTGAGCTGTCTTTTTATTTTGGGTAAGAAATGGAAGTCCGCAGGTGGTAAATCTGCCGAATAGGGCGGGTACGGAAGCGATACCATGTTGTTTTTGGCGAGAAACTCAGGAGTGAGAAGAGCTCGGTGACAGGATGCTTTGTCGTCGTGAAGAATCCAATTCTTCGCTCTCAGATCCGGTCGCTTTCGCCGAATGTCCCCCCTCAAACGCTTCAAAACAACACAGTAGAACGCTCGAGCGACGGTCTCGCCCTGGGGGATAAATTCTCGATGCACAATACCACATTTCCGGGGGTGACGCTCGTGGCAGATCTTCCAGATCCCTTATCGTCTACTAGAGACGTTCTTCCGCTTTTGAAGCGCCCGTGCCACTCTATACATTGTATAGACCCATTGCTTCGGCGCCGTAACCTTGCAAAAGCATGCTCAATGTCACTGTAGCAGTCTTCCCAAATTTAACACAAATTTTATGCTGGCTCTTTGTTCCAACTTCCTGTCCATGACAAAATCGCAGAGTACAACATACACGTGACCACAAGAACACAAATTTCACAACGAAATAAACACAGCAATATTATGCGGCACATTGCTTCATGAAGGCCACTGATAGTTCTCATTGCTTTTCATCCTTTCGATGTCGATTAAATAAGTACCAGTTACGCACTGGGATCGATATAATCGACTTAATCCGTTTGTCTGTCCTTGTTTGTCCTCTCTGTGTTTAGCCCCTTGTGGGTAGTAAAGAAATAGGTATTTCGTCTGCCGCTACGTTCTGTGTTCAAATTCCGCCGAGGTCCACTTTCGGGATCGGTAAATGGTGTACTAGTTACGTACTGGGGTCGATCTAATCGACTGGCCCCTCCCCCAAAATTGTGCCTAGAGTAGAAAAGAATATTAAATCAAACGTTATTTTTTTGCATTAAGTGTTATTTATATTGTTTATATACCAGGATGTGCTACCTTCAGTGTTTTGGAATGTATAAATGTGTTCTAATTGGTAACCTGGTGAGTAGAACGGTCGTGTAGTAGATAGTGGTAAGTATATATTTATCATTTCAATGAATTTAGTACTGTTGGTCTTGTTTTAAATGCTTGCATTTTAGTATATTGTCACGTAATATTAGTATTCAAGGGTTGTTTGGTGTATTTAAGTACTGGATGCATGAATTTATGCAATTTAGGAGGCTTACCTTGTGTTATTGGGTTATAGTTTGGAATCTGAGCTGTCTCTGTTGATATTCGAGATTGTCTCCTGGATTATGGCGATGTTAATATCGTATATAACGAAGTTTTTTAGTTCCATAAAAGGTATTTTAAACTTGCAACTTTTATTCATATTGCAGTGTGATTATACAAGATGTACATTTGCTACTTGTGTCGTTTGTGAATGAAATTCTCGGAGTTTCGAATCTCGGTTATATATTTTGTGTGGAGCTGTAGTCACGAAAAGAAAAGAATGCTATAATACCAGTTTTTCTTGGTATATTTTATTGTGATTTGATGTTTGTTTATGTGTGGTTTTGATATTTTGTATTGTTTGCTTGTATGTGTGTCAGTCTATTTATTTTTGCGTTAATCATAAGAATTACGTTCTAACTGCGAATCTCTTGTGTTTTGTACGGAATAATCTTTTTTTATAAGATGGGAGGTGTATTTTCACTTGTAGCATGCCAAAGGAGTGCACAGAGACTTCTTCGTGGGTCTGCATATATTTATTTGTTATATGATTGACAGTTAAATAATCTACTGTATATATTTTTATTAACTATACAATCAGTATACATACTGAGGTACTGTGTGTTTTTGGTCAAGTTCAAAGTGCATATGGAAGCTTGGCTGTTGACTTACAAGTGATAACATATGTTCGTCCCTTATACTCCTAACACTCACCCTCTTTAAGATGTATATCACTTTTGATTTCAAATCTAAATACAGAATCGAAGTTTGAATATAAGGAGTTGTAAACAAGTTTCTCAAAGATATTGGTTGCGACGGATATTAAAAGAAAATGTCGATCTGGGAACCAAAATTGTGTGATGGATGCAGTTCTTTATGTACATACGTTCATTATGTGATATTAGCTGCTTTAATAATAACTTTTGAGATGTCTCAATCGATAGGGTGATTTATACGATCCGAGATCCTTAGTCTTTGCTATTACCCACTCTTCACAAACGTTTAGCACATCATATGGAAACAAAATCAATATATCCTGTATCCAAATGAAATTTATTTCAGGCCTATAAATCCACACGTCGATTATAAAGTATAACTTACCATCTCCAATCGTTTTTCCTTCTCAATGATAACCAGTCTTATCTCCGCGGAGCCAGATTAATAAGAACAATTTTTATACTATTCACGTAGCAATGGTATGAATCCAGCGAAAGGAAAATAAGTTTTAAAATGAAAGAAACTTTCGATAACGTGTTTAGCTACGATCTGGACACCGTTATCTAATCAAACAAAAGAAATTTTATAATAGACGTTTATGTATTTAAATATATTCATAGTTAAGTTTGTGTTAGTATATTTAATGGAGTTTTTGATGCTTTTCGCATTAATTATGTTAATACTTACGGAACTTGTCCCCCGCCCCGATGGTATCCGGAGGTCATTTATTTACTTTCTTTATACACTAATCAATGCACAGCCTTGTATATATATGTTTAGGAATTAAGGCGGCGAGCTGGCAAAAACGTTAGCACGCCGGGCGAAATGCTTAGCGGTATTTCGTCTGCACTACGTTCTGAGTTCAAATTCCGCCGAGGTCGATTTTTGCTTTCATCCTTTAGGGGTCGATAAATTAAGTACCAGTTGCGTACTGGAGTCTATCTAAGCGAGTGGCCCCCTCCCCCCAAATTTCGGGCATTGTACCTAGATTAGAAGAGTATATGCTTAGGAATCATCTTACCATTACTTCGGCTGGTAAGCTGATGTCTACAATCCAGTAAGATTATCATAGGACGAAAAATGTCCGAGACAAGTGCAGAAAATATAAAAATATTTGGTAATGGCCAATATCCTTGTTTTATTACTGCATAATTATTTCCAGTTAGATTTTAAAATCCTTCGTGCATTAACTATCGAAATACTAATTTTACTATTAGCTTTCAGGCGGATGGCGTGTCTGAATTATTTAGAAATAGCCCATACGTCACTATCATTGTCTTCCGAAATAGGAATGTGGCAAATGCTTTCTGTTGTTATCTGTTTTATAGATCGGGTATTCTTGTAGTCGAGACAATTAGTATGTGGGTATTTAAGGTACCCCACTTCAAACTCTAGAAGAAATCAACGCAAGTGAAATTCAAAGCACTTCACTTTATTGGTGCTAATAAGATTATAAAGCAGTGTAAGTAAGAAAGGACGGGATTTAAAAGAAAATATTCAAGATGATACTGTTATCTTTTATTTATATATTCTTTACTAAATTTACTTAAAATCAAAGTTGAAATATTTTTTACACATGAAGTAAATATAGCTATCTTGAACGTCTTAAAAGAAATAGTTTTCTATAAGCATATATATTAATAAGGTTAATAACAGTTATAGCTGTATTGACCTAGTTGACTCTAAATTCGGGGCAAAATGAATCAAACCGGTTTCATATTACGGCTTTAGTCTTCAAGAAATATCAAATGATTTTTCTTAATATATTTTTGTTATACTTTTCGTGAAAAAATTTTTTTTTTTAAAGAAGTAAGTAGTAGTAATATAAAAATGATAAATCGTCTTATGAATAACTCTTCTGAATATGAATGAATGCTTGGATGAACGAATAATTTCACTCTTTTCAAATGTTCGGTTGAAACGAATTCGATTTTGTATTTTTTTTATATATCGTATGCATCTTAAAAAAGTTTGAGAAGTGAACTAGTATATTTGAAGATTAAAACATCATGGCTGCTCAACCACAAATACAACAACAACAACAACAACATTATATACATCCAAACCATTACTGAAACTGTCCACTTTACAGCCGAGTACTATTGTATTATTCATGTAATATCATTCATATAAGCTAAAGGCTCAAGTACTTTTTTCAACTTTTTTCTCTCGACTAGAAAGTTCTGTGAGCTTGTAATATCAAAATTGAATAGTTCTGATGAACGATTTCAATATTTTTTAATGAAAAAGTTTATGTATTTAATCTCTCCCCTTCCTCCCACTCTCTAATCACGTTCTCTTCTTCTCTTTGTATTATCCTCTCAGTCTATTTCGGTAAAGATCAAATATGGTTCCAATAATAGAGCCTATGTTATTGATGCCTTCGCAATAACACCTTTAAAAAAAAAGTGACAGACATTTTGCCTCTCTATTATTATCATCATCGTCATCGATATCATCGTCACCACCACCACCACCACCACTGCCACCACCACCACCACTGCCACTACTACCACTCTAGTAATCCTATTATTATTGAGAGCTTTTTCACTGCATAACTGATGCTTTGTCTTGTTTTTTATGTTTCTATTATATTAAAATTATTCGAAGTAATATGTATGTATTTTCTACGATGTTGTATATGTATATAAGTGATGGCTTTTGTTTATATATTCGTCTGCATCATTTTATTATCAAACAACTATGGTTGTTAGACTTATTTTTGTTTTCCGCCGCCCCAGTTAGGCTATCAACAATTCTTTGGTTTTAAATCACAGAAACATTATTATTATTATTATTATTATTATTATTATTATTATTATTTCAGGCGGCAAGCTGGAAAAATCGTTAGCACATCGGGCATAATGTTTAGCAGTATTTCGACCGACTTTATGTTCACATTCAGTCGAGGTGACTTAGCCTTTCATCCTTTCAGGGTCGATAAAATAAATACCAGTTGAGCACTAGAGTTTGTGTACACGACTACCCCTCCCTGAAATTGTTGGCTTTCTGCCAAACTTTGAAACTATTATAATTATTTAAGGCAGCGAGCTGGCGAAATCGTTAGCACATTGAACATAATTGCCTTGCAGCATTTGGCCCACCATTGCGTTCTTAGTCGAAATTTCGCCGAGGTCGACTTTATTGACATAAAGTCACGTAGCTATCGTGCTTCGCAAACTCATCAGACAGTAGTATGCTTTTGAGTGAAGCAAATATATTGTCCTTTGGTTTGCTGGTGAGGTAACCATTTCCTGAAAGAGCGAGTCAATTTGCAAAGTTTCTCTCTTTTAAGTACTAGAATTTGTTTCAGAAAAAACTATTCAGATTTTCTAAAATTTGTTTTGAAATGTGGACTTTATGTAAACTTTAGAGCGCCATATAGCAGTGGTATGTTGAATTAGAAAAGCTCTATTCTATTTTAATGTTTTATTATGCTTGTGTATGTATGTGTGTGTGATATCTTTTATCTTTTACTTATTTCAGCTATTTGACTGTGGCGATTCTGGGGAACAGCCTTGAAGGGTTTTAGTCAGACAAATCGACCCCAGGACCTATTTTTTAAGCCTAGTACTTATTCTATTGATCTCCATTGTCGAACTACTAAGTTACAGGGACGTAAAAACATCAACACTGGTTGTCAAACAGTGGTAGGGGGACAAACACAGACACAAAGACACATACACACACAGATGTATACATGCATACATATATCTGTGTTGACTACATCCCAAAAATGAAGCCTTGTTTCTTTGTTGGAAATCGGCTCCCTCCACAGTGGAAGATTTATAATAATTAAAAAATAGTATATATATATATATATATATATATATATATATATATATATATATATATATATATATATATACATATATATATATTTTATTTTATTTAGTTTCAGCTCACAAGCTGTGGCCATGCTGGGGCACCGCCATTTGGTGTTACTACATGATTTTACTTCACGAATGCTTTTTAGCAAATGCCATCTGGTGCATGAGAGAGTTTGATGCAGCTGCCCTCATCTGTACCTCCCGCCGTGAATTTGGTTCATCTGGGACACCTGACAAGAAGAGATCCAGTTTCATTTTAAAGACATCTGCATCCACCCCATGCAGGTCTCTTAGGTTATTCGGGAGGATATTGAAGAGCTGTGGGCCTCGGAAGCCCAGGCTATCACAGTATCTTGTCCTACATCTTGATGGCAAATTTGGAGTCCTTGGCACTATGCAGTGGCGCCCAATTCTGGTATTTGTGTAACTCTCGATGCCAAAGTTTGGGACAAGTCCTTCTAGGATCTTCCAGATGTATACTATGGCATATCTTTCTCGCCTACGCTCTAAGGAATAGAGTCTCAATCTCTTGAGTCTTTCCCAATAGCTTATATGCTGCACAGAGGCTATCTTCTTCGTGTAGCTTCGTTGGATCGCCTCAAGTTCTGTGATTAACTTGACACTGGATGGTGACCATAGCTGAGAGCAATAGTCAAAGTGGCTTAGGACAAGTGTCCTCCAGAGGACCATCATGGTTTCCTGGTCTCTTGTTCTAAAGGTTCTAAGAATCCATCCAGTCAGCCGCCTACATTTCATTGCCAATTTAGCAACATGCACATGAAAGGTTGCATCATCACTCATGTAAATACCCAGGTCTCGCACTGATTGTGCCACTGGGATTGCAATCCCTAGGGGTCCAGTGTATATATTGGGTATTGCATTTAGTTTTGCATGCTGATAGTATAAAGCTTGAAACTTTTCAGCATTGAACTGCATGCTATTCTTTTCAGCCCACTTGTATATTTTGTCCAGCTCACATTGCAGGTGCTTAGTGTCTTCAGGGTTCTGTATTGCCTGTGAAACTTTTGTATCATCTGCATAACTTGTGATCGTGGCTCTCTGCGTGGCTGAGGGCATGTCTGTGAGGGCCATTATGAGCAGTAGTGGTCCCAGAACTGTGCCTTGCGGAACACCGCTCACTATATGCGTGTTAATGGCTACTACCACCATTGGCTACTACCACCTGACTTCTATCCTTCAGAAAGTCATGAAGCCATTCTCCCAATTTTCCAACTATGCCAAGATCACGCAGTTTGTGGCATATCATTCCATGATCAACTTTATCAAAGGCCTTTGCAAAGTCGAGATATATGACTTCCACATGTGAGTGGTTGAGCAGTCGTTTCAGCACCCAGTCATAGTGTTGTAGGAGCTGAGTTAAGCAGCTTCTTCCTGGTCGGAAACCATGTTGGGTGTCAGACAGCAAGTCATTTTCTTCAAGGAAGGTGATTAGTTTCCTTCTGACTATTCGTTCCATGACCTTGCTGATGTGTGAGGTCAGAGAGATAGGTTTGTAGTTCTTGGCCTCCGCTCTGCTACCTCCTTTATGAATAGGGCATATTTTACCTTCCTTCAGTTTTCTTGGAAGTTTGCCAGTTGCAAGGAAGCTCTGAAAGAGGAACTGCAGTGGTCTTGCTGTAATCAATCATCGCTGCCTCTAAATATATATAAGTACACATACATACATATATATATACACATATATATACAGACATTTATATATACATACATATATATATGTACATAAATATATATACATAAATATATATATATATATATACATACATACATATATACATATATATATACATACATACATATATACATATATATACATATACATATATATATACATACATATATATACATACATATATAGGCATACTACATACGTACATATATATATATATATATATATATATATATATATATATATATATATATATATATATATATATATATATATATATCTACATACACATGCATACATATATATATATATAATCATATGAAAGGGAAATGGAAATTTATAGAAATTTTCATTTCCAGTGGCCTAGCGTGTAAAAATTTAGTCCTATTACTCATAAAATACAGTGTACATTTAAACACATAAGGAATCCACTCGTGGGATTCAACATGCTAGAAAGAACAGCTAGGTTCTATAATCATATGATTATCAGGAGGGTTCTAAACATTTGAAAGACTGCTGAAAACTTGTGGATACCTAAGGTTACAAGTAGTAACCCGCTATACACATAATACCTACATGTTATTCACGTTATTCCTACTAGGAATAAGACTGAACCCGAGCCAAAGAAAAATAATAATAAGAAAAATATATATACATATATGCATAGAATTTTGTATGGGAAGATATATTTCTATGCTGTTCTGATTTAACGATAAAAAGTCAGCTAATTTAAACCCTGTAGTCAATGATGATTGTTATTTATCTCATACACTGAAGTCCACATCGATAATACATTATACATAAAATTCACGGAAAATCTATATCATAATACGCTTATGATGAACGGTGTAGTTATCTTAGTTCCTCTATAATACTCACAAGAAGACAAAACGAAACAAAAGAACTTTTAATACAAAAAGAAAACACTTTATAAAAGTTTGAATCAACTTAAAATCATATATTTTTTTACAGAATTATCGTCATCTTTAAAATTTAAATTTCACCTTGAATTTATCTATTTTGTTAGTGGCTAAAATATTTTTAACTTCCAAAACCTAAGGGTGAATATGAATTGGTGAAAGAAAAGAAATAAAAATGTTAAACAATGTTGTCCGTGATAAGAATTAATTTTAATAAAAAAGTGTCTGTGTGTTGAATTATTATTTTAAATTAAATAAAAAGGGAAAAAAATTAAAATTAAATTTTTGTTAAATGATTTGTCTTTTGAGAGCATAATTACTGCAGTTAAGCGATAATTATGTTGATGCTGCGAATGATGATAACGATATTGATGATGATGATAATAATGAATATAGCGAGGGAAGAAAATAACAATGATTACAACAGCATCTGTAGAATAGGAACAAAAATTATTATTATTATTATTATTATTATTATTACTATTATTATTATTATTGTTGTTGCTGTTGTTGTTGTTATTATTATTATTATTATTATTATTATTATTATTATTATTATTATTATTATTATTATTATTATTATTATTTGTGTCTGGAGCAAGAGGACGCGTTTTCGTGGCTCGTAAGTCATTCGTTAAAACTTGTTTTAATAGTTGGTATTCCTAGTTTTGTTGAACTTTAAACTAAATAACCCAACTTGTTACAAGCGGGGCGAGCTACTGTGGTTGGAATCCGCCCTTTAAGGGTGGATTATGAGACTTAAAATTGTAAATTTAATATTTTAAAACAAAAATATCAATATGGCTTCGCAAATCGAGCGAAGTGACAACCGCTAGAACAACTGCTATGACGTTGCTGTCCCACCACTAGTTGATGTGGTCGAGAAACGAAGTAAAAACAGCAGCAGCAACGGCAGCAACAACAATAACAACACCACTACCACCACCAGAACTACCACAGCTATCACCATCACAAAATCATTAATAAAACGACACCAGCAGCCATTCTTTTTTCCTAGCAGAATGGAGACAGTTTTTCACAGCTTGTCGGAAATAGGAAAAAGTCGTGTTGAGTGACGTTAAGCAGCACTTAACAAAGAATGGTAGAAAAGTCTTCCTTAACACACTAGAGTAAGTGCAAGAAGACACTAACCCACCCTAGTAAATAGCAGTAAAGACGAGGAGACTAGAGTGAGCGATGCAGGCACAGATCAAAAAATGCCTGAGATTGGCCTGGGGTTTAAAAACTTATGTCACCTGTGGGAAACATTGTGGCACAGCTGAAGTAAGA
Organism: Octopus sinensis; assembly: GCF_006345805.1. Classification (NCBI taxonomy): domain Eukaryota; kingdom Metazoa; phylum Mollusca; class Cephalopoda; order Octopoda; family Octopodidae; genus Octopus; species Octopus sinensis. The sequence continues at coordinate 44,745,861 of NC_043012.1, forward strand.
TTCTCAACTGAAGAGTTAAGTAATGATAAAGCCACACCAACCCTTAAAAGTGAGGAATTATGGCTAATTCAGACATACTTCGGTCGAAAGGTTGTCAAAATAAAGGTTGCGGAGATGTCACCAGTGTTGACATCTCTTTGCTAGTAGCAACCGTATTATACGGTATAAAGGACAAAATAAAAAAAATTTTGGATATCTACGAAAAGGAAAAGAAGAATTCGTGAGATATGGGCATGAAACTGCTGTTATACGCCGATCTGACCAGTATCGAAGCCATCGATGACCTGATCAACCTACCTAATAGAACACAGTTATCTGTAGCAGTGGAAGGTAGAAAACCGAGATGGCAAATTTGTGACAAAAGAAATCATTTAAAGAAAAAAACTCACAGCTTCAGACACCCCAACACAACAACAACAGCAGCAGCAGTACCACCATTAGCACCACCACCAACAACAACAACACTAACAGAACAGCAGCATCCAAAACAAAAACAGCAACATCAACAGCAAGAGCATCAGGAGAAATCCAATCAACAATATCAACAGGAAGCACCAGAACAACACCCGAGAACAACTATAAAAACATCTACATCATCGCAGCCAAGAGTAGCCTCAATGGCACCAGTCGACTAGATCCCCAGCTTAGAAATGCGCGACTATGCAGACATAGACCTCCCTCTTGTCACAGATTTTCCCGACTATGAAAACTCGTCTAACGAAGAAGGCAGTCTTGGAAACACACCAAAATGGATCCCAGGGAAAGAAAAAGGAAAAAAATTACAAAATGAAAAGCATGGCGTAAGACTAAAATGAATGAGATTTGAAGAGGAGATACAAAATCCATCAAACCATCACACGACCACTCATTCCATACCAACATAATTACAAATATCTCCAACATTACAAACACCACAACAAATGAAAACACATCACAATCCAAACCAACAAGATGAACAACACCGCCAAAGCATCACTGATTATACGGTCATTGACACAAATAAAAAGAACGTAATAAAACTCATTCAAAAATACACAGACAACATTCGAAATGCGACCCCGCATAACTCTCCTATTCACATAAAAAGAAAACAACGCAACAAACTTACAGCGAACTGAAAACAAATTGTTCGGAAGGAATGGGAAATTTCCGTGGGTTATAAATACAAGGCGCAGGAGTGGCTGTGTGGTAAGTAGCTTGTTTAAAACCTCATGGTTCCCAGTTCAGTCCCATTGCGTGGCACCTTGGGCAAGTGTCTTCTACTATAGCCTCGGGCCGGCCAAAGCCTTGGGAGTGTATTTGGTAGACAGAAACTGAAAGAAGCCCATCGTGTATATGTATATGTATATGTATATGTATATGTATATGTATATGTATGTATATATATTATATATATATATATATATATATATATATATATATATATATATGTATATGTATATATATGTATATATTATATATATATATATATATATGTATATATATATATATGTGTGTGTGTGTGTGTGAGTATGTGTGTTTGTGTGTGTGTGTTTGTCCCTCACCATCGCTTGACAACCGATGCTGGTGTGTTTACGTCCCCGTAACTTAGTGGTTCGGAAAATAACCGATAGAATAAGTACTAGGCTTACAAAAGAATAAGATCGACTGAAGGTGGTGCTCCAGCATGGCCGCAGTCAAATAACTGAAACAAATAAATGAATAAAAAGAGGAGTAAAGAAATGCTTGTGGACCACCCACAAATAATCCGGACAGAACATGTGTCTCTCCTTCTCTTTGACAAATACGGCCTTGCTCAGAATAGGCAGTATAAATGTATATGCTCTGGGATCGCCTTGGAAACAGGGCCAGCTACTCAGAGACTGGATTAGCGAATTAGTTAAACGGATATTGACGAGATCAATCCTCAGCAACAAGTGGTGATTTGCCCTGTAAAGGGAAATTAGAACAGAATCGATTAGGGTAATCAAGGCATTAACGACAGAAGAGATAGAAGGCAACTTAGAAATGTAGAAGAGGCGTTTAAGAAAGGCATCGCAAACGACGTGCTGGCGGCGAGATTGGCGCTGGTCCAATTCTTCAACGCTAAACACGAAGGATGCATTGTCAGAACTAAGGAACGTTCTTTAAGAAACGAGAGAACGAAAGTCACTCGACGGGCTGAGTGGCAGAGGACCAACATTGAAACAGAGTTACAATTCAGTCTTTGGTGGATTAAAATAGGCGCACGGTAGTCGAGCCCGATTAGGTGTGTACGGTATTTCAGCGGTACTTCGCTCAGCTGTTTGAGACGAATGACAGTCCTGAACGCAGGATAGACTTCAGTGCCCACCTCGACGGCAAGAGAGACGGAACGTTGCGAAATGTTGATAACAGCTGCGGAAATACGGGACGCAATGATAGACTGCATGGGGGTGGGATAAATCATCTGGTTTAGATGGTCTTGCTCACGAGCTTTACTTTTATGTGCCAAACTTGTTTGACGGCATCTTAGCAGATCTCTACCAGAATTGGCAGCAGAACAGGAGAATTCCCAGTTTTGTTAGTCGAGGAGCAGTGGTACGGCTGAGAAAGGATCCAAACAAGGGAGATCAAATAGAAAATTTTGGGCCTTTAACGCTGCTGAGCGCAGATTTCAAAATTTTGGTCAAGGTGTTATCAAAGAGATTGACGATCTTCGAGAAGCTGATTGGTGATGCGCAAGCATGCGTCATCCCATGTAGAGCCGTCAACGATAACCTCCACCTCATGCTATTCATTATACACAGAGTGGGTAAAGAAGCTGTGATGGGTGGATCCCTGATCAATTTGGATAAATCTAAAGCCTTCAATAGGGCAAACCACCAATACTTTGCAGCCGTTCTCATAGCGATGGTTTCGGTCGCTTTTTCCGTGGTTTGATTGCTGCAATGTACGACATCTGTTCAGTAGTTTGGATGAATGATCACTTACCCGTCAAGGGCGTCTCCCCTCGTCTCTTCTGTATGTACTTGCTCTAGAGTCACTGCCGCTGAAACTGGAGATAGTAAGAGGCATCTGCACGAACTAAGATGTGGGAGAACAGTGTCGGCATACGCAGACGACGTCACCGTCATTGCGTCGAACACCAAAAAGATAGACTTGGTCGAGACCTAGTAGGACTGAGGTGGCGAATGTATACATCGCCTCCGCTATATATTACTGTCTGACCGTCGTGCCTGCCTCACTTTATGTCTGACCAATTTAGAGCGCATACTCTTCCGCTTTCTGTGAAAGGGACCCTTTGCATTGGTCAGGCCCTGCGTTTGCTATGAACATCCGCTGAATGGAGGGCCGGGAATGTCGTGGCTAATGATGCGCAGACATGCGCTGAGGCTACATCTCTAGCACTTCCTTGACGATGAGCAGCTGCGGTTGCCGTTGGTCAGGATTCGCTCTTCCACAGCTCGTCTTTTTGACTGAGATGCAGTTCTGGATAAAACGTAGACTAGGGACTGGGTGCCTGGCACATAAAGTGTTGTCTGGCGCTCACAGCCCTCTCTCAGTCGGGAAGAGCGGTCGGTAGACGTTCAACTTTGGCGTCCCAGAAAGGGTTAGTGGAGGGCAAGTGTGACGACGTTCTCGGGGAAACTATCGGCTGGTCTGTTCCGGAGGATTTTCGATCTGGGGCCTAAGGATGATTTCCAGAAATCCGTTGCCTGGCAATGCTACTTGGAAGCATTACCAGTTTGAGATAACTTCTACAGACATGGACGTACTGTCAGCCGGGCTTTCCCGAGATGCGCGCTGAGTGACGAAACTGTTCTGCAGGCTTTCGTCCAGTGCCCGAGAATTGCTGACTTGTGGGTTTATGTTGAACACCTGTTGTCATGTGTAGGACGGATCCGGCTATCGTCTGACTCCACTGTTCACAGTCCCCACCTCTGTCTTACTATAGTGCCGATCCTTCCACCGTCTCCCTCTGGACGAGGAGAGCAGGCAGTGTTTCTTTTTCTGGTGGCTTTAACGAAAGAGATTGCGTGGTGAACCAAATTGAAGGGACTGAAGACAAATACTTCCCTCTTTGGCCGAGCCTTCATCAACTTTTTCAAGTTTCACTTGGAAAAGAAAGTGAGGGTGGAGAGGGAAGTGCTGCTTCCCAGCAATCTTATGAAAAGCTTGGTGAATGTTGCAAGAATGGTCCGAGTTAACAGGCCTACTCAAAGAACGCACCTGAGGGTTGTAGGAGACTTGCCCTAGTGGTCAAGGAAACCGTAGTGTTTGTGGGGTCACTATAAGCACCCCGAGGAAATCTCCCTCTTTTGGGGAATTATTCAATCTTATAATTTATGCTACTGTGTTTTTTTTTTACTTATTATACGTCTTTTATGTAACCTCACATTGTATTGTCTTGTACTGTCCCCAACGCTTTTCTGTGAACCCTTAGTGGTTAATAAAGAAAGAATTATTATTATTATTATTATTATTATTATTATTATTATTATTATTAATATTATTATTATTGATTTTGTTGTTGTTATCGTTGTTGTTTCAGTTAACAAAAATGACAAAATTAATTTCTTTATTTGCCAGCATAGAATTTCTAACAGAAAACATCAAAAGAAACAAAACCTAAGTTTACACACACACACACACACACACACTCACACACACACACACCACACACACACACATCCACCCTACCCCTACACAGACGTTTTATATATATATATATATATATATATATATATATATATATATATAATATATATATATGTACATATATGTATATATATATGGGTGCAGGGATGTTTGCGTGGTTAGAAACTCGCTTTGTAGTTTCGAGTCCAGTCTAACTGCTGCACGGTATCTTGGGCAAGTGTCTTCTACCATAGCCACGGACCGATCCATATCTTGTGAGGTGATTTTGGTCAACGGAAACTGTGTGAAAGTCAGTTGTATGTATGTATATATATATATATATATATATATATATATATATATATATATATGTATGCATGTATCTATGCATGTATCTATGTGTGTGTGTGTGTTTGTAGATACATTCATATATAATTACCATTGTGATAGAACTTTAGAACGGAAATAACTGCCGATTTATCGAGAATATATCTTTCAGGTATTCTGTAACGTATATAATGTAGATGAGTTTACATCTACTACTGTTTAATTAAATACATGGCAGGCTCCAGGAGACTCCTAATTTTATAACCTAATGTGCTACAATTATGTTTGGCGGCTTTAAATTCTTCGTACTCTTGGTAGATTAAAAATTAGCGTACATAAAGCCAAGCGAGACCATCATCCCGGAATAATAATTTATAAGAAGATTCTTTTTTCTTTTTGCTTAAGAGAACACAGGGTATTTTGACATGGGATGCATTCCACACAGCTAAAGGCTTTCAAATATATAACTCCCTCTCTCTCTCTCTCTCTCTCTCTGTATACACACAGACACACACATAACTGTAAATATATAACTATAGATTTATACACATTACTGATATTCGTATAGAATTCAGTTAAGAAAAGTGTCTATACGATCTGAAACCTGACGAGAAAGAGAAGCCAACGGATTCGTAGGCATGAACATTCAAGAGGCTCCAAAGCTGGATGGAATAAAAAAAGTCTTTTAGTGAGGCTGAAATAATGTATTGCTGGGTCATTTCTTCATTCTAATAGATTGCAGTCAGTTATAGTATACCCTAATTAGACTTCAGACAAAATCAAAAGAGTGTACCTAAACTATAAATTTACGAATATGTCGTGCTCAATCAGTTGCTGTTGAGTAACAAATTTATAAGTATTAGCGTCAAACCCATTATTGTTAAATACTTATATTTTTTATGGTTTTACAATAAATTTATTATTGCTGAACAAATTTACAAAACTGATTTTATTATTTTGAAGCAATAAATTTATCATTTTTAGATATAAATTTTCCATTTATATCATTCTCAGATAACAAGTACATTACAGTGTGAAATAAAATCTATATTATTTTATTTAAGTCTATTAAGTTAATACTTTTATATGTAATTGATATTTTTTTTTAAAGTAAGGTTCTCAAATAATTTCATTTGTCTTAAGTTATATGATGCAAATAGTGAGTACAATAAATAAACTAACAGTTTCGTATGAAGCTTCGAAGGAATGTGTTCAATAAGAATTTCTTATCGGTTTAATCAGTCCCGTTTCAGCTAGCAACAGTATCATTATTCCTTAAAGGTATTCAAGGGTGCTTGCCGAGGTAAATCGTGTGCTTTTGAATCATTTAAATTTAGTGGCGAATTCAACTGTTTTCATATGGTTCTCTGCACATATTTCATAGACAGGATTATAATTCTCGTATAGAGCTATAAATCTCAAATTCCGTTTTTTTTGTAAGGCTATTTTTATAATTTAAGAACTTCTAGATATTGTCTCCACCGAATACTTGGTTCAATATAATCAACAATTATTTTACGGATTATTTCGGGGTTGGTACATAAAATACGAACCAGGGACGTAGGATGGGCATTGTTTTCTGTTGTTTTGAATTTTGAAAATTTTACTTAAATCCTACTCTGGTCATTGAATCGGTGAAGTAACCATATGAAAGCTCGAAGTTCCATAACGCTATCCTCAAATTTTTGCTGCAGGTTGGCATCAATGAGAGCATTTCACTGACTTTTTATTTGCGTCTAATTTCTTTTCTTATCAACATTGATTATCATGTCATGTTACTTTCATGTTAACCAAAATATAACAAATAATATGGTTTGTCACGCAGCCAATCCCGTTTGTCGAGTTGTAAATCTTGTTCGAGCCTGCGTTTCTCGATTTTGAGCGGAATGGTGTTCTTGCAGTTTCTACCATATCTTTGTACATTTGTGCTTATGGATGATTTAATACTTTCTTTTCCTCTTGACTGCTCACCGAATTGGCTTGTGATAGGGATTGTTGTAATGCCATCTGCTATAGTCTTCCAATTCTGTGAAAATGCTGTGGAGTCGCTCCTCAGTTGACACTGTCACGTGACATGTTTGTATTGTATTTGTTCTTCCCTTAGTTTCCTGAGAGATATATAAAATGTTTTCTGATGGGACTGAATAAAGAGATTACAAGTAAGGAAGGAAGCGAGAGAGAGAGAGAGAGAAGAGAGAGAGAGAGAGAGAGAGAGAGAGAGAGAGAGAGAGAGAAGAGAGAGAGAGAGAGATAGAGAGATAGAGAGATAGATAGATAGATAGATAGAGAGAGAGAGAGAGGAGAGAGAGAGAGAGAGAGAGAGAGAGAGAGAGAGAGATGATGTTAAATATTAAATAGTATAGAATCGTGTGAGAGAGTGCGAAATCGCAGCGAAACACGTGTTGGTTGGTGGGTAACGGAAAAAACGGGGATAGATAACCGACGAGAATGGAGGCACTTTTAACCTCCCCCTACAAAAGAGGAAGGAAGCGGGCGAAGATCAGGGAAGAAACCATAGCTAGGAAATAACACGGGTTTGAAAAGAACTTAAAAGTCATAGAAGGGTAGAGATTGAGAGATAGGAAGTAAAAAAAAGAAGACGATTGGCAGACGTGTTGAAGAGGGAGAAATTGATCGGGGTAATGAAGAAGCATTAATTATGGTTTGTGGTGAGAGGAAGTTTTTACAATGAATACGAAATACTTTATTCTGCATTTGCAGATCTGGGAGAACCTTTGTGTAAGGTTACTATGCAAGTCAAAAGGTGGACCTCGATCTAATCTGGTGAATGCTTAGCTTTGGGTCCGGAGAGTGCATGAAAGGTATTTCAGATGTCGAGATGGTGCTCGCAAAAGTGATCGTCTTGATATCACCGATCAGTTTCACTCACATTTTGAGATTTGCAGGGTTTACAGATGAAGTAGTAAATAAGGCTGGGAGAGATAAAATTAAAATGGTCAGTTGGGATCAGGTTACGAGTGCACTGTCGTAAAAAGAGGGACAAATATAGCAAATATTTGAAGGAACTGCAATGTATGATACAGAGATTGCTTCTGAATAAGAGGTCAGACAAAATTTTTTTGTTCTTTGAAAGAAGGTCAGAAGAAAAAGGACTCAGTTGAGTGTGACGTTGATTGTGGATTAATGTCAACAGCGTACGAAAAAAAAATGATGCGTTTTCTTCGGATATGGAAAGGGAGTTCGAATCCTTGTTGCATAGCAGGAGTCAAAAAAAAATTACAAGAAAGAGTTGGCAGTTTTGGTGTGACTAGGCGGGAGGAGGAAATTGTGAACTCGGAGTATAAATTTGTTGGTTGATAATGTACAAAAGGCGATATATGGAAACTACCATCAACGACACTAATGTTGGTGGTACTGGTACTTATAAAACAATGCTGTGCTCAAGTCGCATGATTTCGATTACGATGTCGTCACCTTAGAACTGTTGGTCGGTTAGTATTTGCATACGTGACTTAGGATGTAGTTTATTGATAAAGCGGTATTTTATAAACATGGCTTGAATGCACCAACATTTCTACATCTAGAAGCACATACCAGTTTTTAAGTGATTATTGTGAGGAATGAAGTCTGGCCTCAATATGCAGTAGTTAGTGTCGAGAGGAAACCACATTTCTTTTACGATTCTTGCAGAGATTCCTATGCAGAGATTTTATGTACCATCCCCAAGATAACCCGTAGAATAATTGTTGGTTACTTTGAACCAAGTATTCTGTGGAGACAATGTTTAGAAATTCTTAAATTATAATCATAGCCCTACAAAAAAGACTATAGTTCTGTACGAGAATTATAATCCAGTCTATGAACCATAGTTCTGCTATTTAGAGAACCAGATGAAATCAGTTAAATTCACCACTAAATTTTAATGATTCAATGGCATACGATTTACCATAGCGAGACTCCTTACGTAAGTTATATCAAGTGAACACAATTTTAAAGTTAGGGTTGCTGTAAACGGTACCTTGCCATTGTAGAGATTCTTTGGTGTCTATTTGGACACATTTTTAGACGTAAGTGTAGAACCCTTGTTAGCAGTACCAAGAGTTGTTACTTTAATGTAGCAGCAAACATATCAGTGGTCACTCGTGTACCTGTATGTTAGCGTCTCAATACATCAATAAATCATTATTGCCGGAAGTGCAGTAAAAACAATACAAACTGATTTTATAAAATTCGAAGAATACAACGACTTGCAAAATCCATAAACTATAACCTTTGATGAGGCAAAAGGGGTGAACAAAAACTCGACAACATTCTAGGCGACGAGTTCATGTTTATTAATGGTTTAGGAGAAAGGGAGACGCTCTTTTTACCTTTTTCATGCCTCCGAAATGGTGGTTGGAAGGAAGTTAGTTTTTCATCAGTGATATTTGATATGGAGGCAGCCGATTACAGATTAAATTTCGTTAAAGGAACCCAAAGATCCTCCTCCTCCTCCTCCTCACCACCACCACCACCACCACCACCACCATCATCAACTTCGTCGCTATCGTTGTTGTTGTTTAGAGGTGGGTGACTGGTAGAAACGTTAACGTTTTGCAGTATTTGTTCAATATTTAAAAATTTATGTTTAAAACCCTCTGACGTCAACTTTGCCTTTCTTCCTTTCGGCATCGATAAAAATAAAGTACCAGTAAAGTGCTGGGGGATCGATAATTTCGGCTAATTCAGTCCCTCTTATTTCAGGCCCTGTGCCCCATGTTAGAAGCAATTATTAAGTGGGGTGGTGGATTTGCAGAATCTTGGTGTCATGATACCATATTGTCTTTCTTATGGTTCTTTGCTCTGGTTTCAAATTTCACCGAGACCAGCTGTCCCGATCATCCTTTCGGGGTCCAATATAATAAAGTGCCAGTCAATGACCGAGGTCGATGATCTGCCTAAATAGGAAACCATTTTACTACTACTACTACTACTACTACTACTACTACTACTACACTACTACTACTACTACTGACTACTACTGACTGTAGTAGTAGATTTTAATTGAAATTGGTAGACCAATTGTCTTTCATAGTAATGATCATGATGAGAATGAGGATGAGGAAGATGTTGATTATTATGCGATGTTTTGTTACATATTCTAAAAAAAAAAATATCAGAGTTGTTACATCAGCCGCTGGTTTAAACATTGGTTGTTTCACAGATATGATATCTCTCTCACGAAAAAAAGCAAAAAACAAATATAAAAAACAAAACAAAACAAAAACAAAACAAAACGAAAAGAAAAAAACAAACAAAAGTTTCTTTTATGTTGGTAACACACCCGCAGAAATCTAGGACATCAAAGTAATTGGAACACAAGGCTCCATAGAGTTAAAATATCATACATAACATCAACAACAAAAACAATTCCACTTCTAAATTGCTAACGCTATGCTAGTTTTTTTTTGATTTCTGCTTTTAATTGAGATCTGTAATGGTTGCTTTAAGTGGGGAAGAGATTGCTCGTATCTTGCTGTTGCATCGGACTCCCTTAATTAGATAACTACCGTATTTATATAACCCCATCGACTAATAAGAACTTGTAACGAAAAAGACATGCCAAAATAATTACCTAATTACAGAACTATTTGGAAAGGAAAAAAAAAAAGAAGACCCAAACTAATATCTAAGTAGCTATTTATATATCTTTGTATTCCTCAAGCACACACATTCCTGCACACATATATGAATATATATATATATATATATATATATATATATATGTATATGTTGATGCATGTATATGTATATATATGTAAATTTATATATATATGAATTCTTATATGTATGTATGCATTTCTTTTTCTCTCTCTATATTTATACTCATGTGTATATGCGCACACAGAGACACGGCACACACACTTTCTATCTCGTTCTCTCCACTGCTCTCCCTATATGAACGTCTGAATATATACATATATATGCATATGTCTGTGTGAGTGTATATATATATAAGATAACAACATCTAGTTAAAATAAACAACAAATTTAATAAATAGGTCAATCACAGACTACTGTAGTCGATAAATGGACAAAAAGTAAAAAAAGCAAAAAACAGCTTAATTCAAAACTCTGTTTTGAAATTTTCATGTCAACGAAGATTCATGTTTTGAAAAAATTTCTTCAAAAGTGAAATATATCTTGCATGTCCACTTTTGTGAACAGCCCGACTCGGGGTGGCACTGTGAATAAATTGTCAGCTTTGAAGGCGGCAAGCTAGATGAATCGTTAGCACGCCTGGTGTCCGTCTTTACATTCTGAGTTCAGATGCCATCGAGCTCGACTTTATCGTCCCAGGATCGATAAAATAAGTACCAGTTGTTCACTAGGCTCGATGTAATCGCCTTGGCCCCTACCCCGAAATTGCTAACCTTGTGCCAAAATTTGAAACCAATAAAACACATCCATACCCCCACACCCACACCCACACGCACACACACGCACACACACACACACACATGCACGCACACACACACGTACACACACACACACACGCTCATACATTACAGCAATGGTCAGTAGGTTTTCAAGTTTTCTGAATTTAAAACGTGAATATCTCACATTTTGATGTTTTTCAAATTTACCGATTCCTTTTTTATTGTTCTCTCAAAGCTACAAAATATCCAGGATTCCTAAGTTTTGCGTTACCCTTCACTCACCACGCCTCACTTTTAAACTTCATACTATAAGTATTTTCTGTATTACATTGGCTGTTATTACTATCTGATACTGTCACGTTCCCTTCATCAGTTAATGTGAAATGGATTGCATGTACCCATTGCTGTTGCCATGTCTTATGTGCCACAATCACCAATTATTTGTTGAGGATAGTTTTCCTGTTTTGATCAAAACAGCTTCCATTTTCTCTCCTCGCTGCGTATCTAGTCTTACGGTGCATTTTAGTATTAATTTTCATATTGGACTTTGATATGTTTTGGGAAAACACATCATGTTTATAATACATTATTCTGGATATGAGCCGTCCACTTTAGCTGTTATTCCTACAGTTTTTATTTACGAATATAAGTTGTCTTGATATCTCTAATGTTACCCCTCTTCTCGGCATTGTTGAATTAAACTGGGTAGAACCCATTGCTGTCCCACCTTCAATCTGTATCAGCTTCACTATTATCAACGGCTTAACCTTACTAAAAAACTCCCCCTTTTGCTTGCTTTTCTTTCTGTTTTTGATTCTTTCTTTTTGTCCTTCATTCTTTTCTTCATCATTTAACTCTGAAGAAAAGCAAAATCTGTTACATTTACAAATCTAACGTGTTCATTTGTTGTAATTTGTAGATAAGCCTTGAAGATCAACGTTTGAAACACCCATGATCTCTTCCTCACATCCGTACCTAACCCTTACTTTGCTATCACTATCTCTCCTCCTTTAGCATTGTCCGACTCTTGATAAAGATACCACAACTCGCATCAAACTTTGGAAAACTATTTGCTTTTGCACATTGAATATTATATTTATGTCGGCCAATTAATCAGAACTCAGTCAACGATAACTATTGTATTTATCTCTGATCCATCCAAACACACAGGGGTCAAAAAAACTTTTATGTGGTCGCACGAACTTCTAGAAATAGCAGCCTAAATTCCCTCAGAAACATACATCACTGTCTTAAGCAATGATTTGGATAATATGTTGTTAGATACATTATATCTTGTGAAAATGAAAGAAGGTCACAGTTGATCATAGAGAAGTTCGATCAGGCCGACCTGGGGCTAACAACAACCCCTGAACCTTTCATCATAGACTCTCATGTGTATGCAAAAACATTTGAAGGAAATCACCATTCTGTTACATGCAAATGGGTACCAGAACAGTCGGAGCTAAGATATTCAATGTCGTGAGCTAAGATATTACAAGTGATTAATCTTACACTTGCAGTGTGAAAACACTAACATTATTTATCTAATTAACGAATTTTAGTTAAGAGTAGCGGGGAGACAACCTTCGATATATGCAATTACATGTAAATAAACAATATAGTGCAATGGGGAGTGAGTCTGGATATTACCTGCCCAGTGACAATTCTGAACATTTTTTCCTATATAAATGACCCATAATCTTTCATTGCTGATCTAAAAATAACTAGAAAGCATATAGAAGTGTAATGAATGAACAATGTGATGTACAGGGTTTCTCCCTTGAAATATATCTGAACTAAAATTAGTCATTATGATAAAGAAAGTTTCTCTTCATTCTGGGTGTAATTTTATTTAACTAAAATCCCTAGGTTCAAAACATCAAGTATATCATCGCCCAGTTTTCTAATCCTTTTTCATGCAGCAGGTGTCTCTGTTTATTTTTCTCTACTGTTATTCTTTTAATTTATAACGCCCCTTAGTGTTCATTCACTAAAGTCCTACATGCTTCCCTTGTCATCTAAGATGTGACAGTCACGATTAGAATACACTTTGCTGAGGAGGTCTAACTAGACCGAAACATATCTGGGAATGTCATAGTACTCAATTAGTAGTAGAATACTTTTCATGAAAAATGCCTCGTTCAGACGAATTATGGCACACTATATATGACTCACACGTGTTTAGGTACCACGAGAAAAAACTCCTGGGTATTTTAATTGCGCAAATAAATTTTACCAGTACAGTATTTTAGTTGTATTTTTAATGGTCCGTTGAATTATAAATAAAATGATGCATTTCATTTTCATTTTGTATCCAAAGTGCTCGGCAGGTAAGTTGTTACAAATTCCTGAGCGGATTCCGACTTCCGTGGCCACCTATCATTGTCGACAGCTATATGAAAGAGAACCTGTCTGGTCAACACTACTTTAAGAGACAAACAGTTAAAGAAACTGCATCTCATTAAGGATATACATTCATGTTTCTTTTTCATATGGCATATTCAAGATTCACCCTTTCCTTCTATTTCATAAACATAGACATAGGGCTTAACTCTGACTTATTCAATTAGCGGATGAATCCCTTACTTGAATTTACATGTGATACGTATGAGCTATGTTTGTCTAGTTATGACATAAAACAGACATTGAATATTTTAAGCACTCTACATCAATATATTTTCCAGTACAGCACTCTAGAGACCTCACTCATTCCAACTATTTTATTTTAATTTATTTAAATTTGGGTTGTGTATGGGTGAAGGATACTTGATGAAGGTGGCTCGAAGAGAGACTAAACTCGGTGTCACATGCTAAGGGAACAACTTAACCCTTCTGCCAAGCTTGCAACCATATTTAATAATCATCTCAAGGCATGCGTCGCTTTCGTAATTTAAATTTATTATGAATTAACATTCTGAATTAACATTATGGTTACTTTGAATTGTAATTAGAGAATATGCCACCAAATGCATTTTGGGAGCATTTTGTGCACAACATAGAATTATATTTAGATTGACTAAAATAAGATTAAGATTTTTGTAAAATTTCATTTTATACAGTTACATAATATAATCTATTACCTGAACATCTGAGGTAGTACCTCAAGTATTGCATCTATCAGATTCATTTCTGATCACCATCTATTTGCGACTGGCTGTGGAGTACAAGCGCTTAATGTTGTGGAAGTTGGCATTTGAACAAAGAACATTTTAGATTGTAGATGAGATATTTAGTTAACTGAGATGCGCTATCTCTAAGTTGTGCTTCGAAATAGAAAGCCATTTTTTTTTCGTTTTAGTTTTACAAACGGCAAATATATGTCCAAATTGCTGCCAAATTACTAAGTTTCTATTAAGAAGCAATCTACGCAAGCAGACTAAAATGATAAACAACAACCACAACATCGTACAGAAATAAGAAGAAAAAGAATAATAAAATCCAAGCTATTTGGTGGAAAATAAATAAAATGAAATAAAGATTTTTTCTCTCTTAAATTTTTCACTCAAGTAAAAAACAACAATAAATATTACTCAACTACTTTGAAACTGTTTTGCATAATTTAAAAGGAATAAGTGTTGATAAAAAAGAGAAAAATAACACGAAATTGAAAAAAACAAAACAAAACAAAAACAACTCACCCAAATCATAAGCAAAAAACAACAGCAAAAACAACATAAAATATAATACAAAAATTGAAAATGATTTAAAATAAAATAAATTGAAATGTTTCTTACTTATCTATTTTTACTGATAAAAATACAAACAAAATCAATGAGAACAACAAAACCGTTGGTATTATGTACAAATACTTTCAAAACGCCTGCCATCCTTTCCTCTAGTTAGTTTACCTGTGACTCAGAAAATAATATAATTCAGTACGAATTTGGCTTTCCAACAATAACAACAACAAAAAGTTAGGAAATTTGAAGCAAAAAATGGAAGAAGATGATGTCGAAAGCAACGACAAAGTAAATACAAGAAAAAACAAAGAAACTCAAAAATAAATATTACCCTTAAAAAAATAAAATTTTTCTTTAATAATAATATCCCACAAGAATTTTTCTGCTAAAACTTACTGCAAATTGGCCAATTATAAGCCTCGAAAAGACTGCCTGAAATAAACTAAAACGATTTCTTCAAGACGAAATTTAGGAGAAAAATATTGAAAAACTAAAGAACGATAATATTCCCTCTGAAATAAAAATGAATATATCACACACACACACTCACACACACACACACACACACACACACACACACACACACACACACACACACACACACACACACACACACACACAGAGAAAGACACACACTCATACATACACACACGCATGCACAGACAGACATACAGACAGACACACACACGCGCGCGCGCACACACACACAGGCAGACACACACACACACGCACATACATGCATATATATAATTGAATAAACATATCCCTACGCCCACACACGCAATTATAGAAATGCATATATACACAACCTATCTTTGCATACATACATACATACATTTCTATTGGTAAAGAATCTTGAAATACACAGACACACACACACACATGTATATATATATATATATATATATATATATATATATATATATATATATATATAATATATATATATATGCATATATATGTGCATATATATATAAACACATAAATATATACATACATATATAATATACTCATACACATACGTACACGTATAAACAAATACATACAAACAAATGCTTACTGTTATGAAAATTTCTGACGGGTCCACGTAGTGCATAAATTAATAAAAAACTTGTTTTGGTGTTAGTAAAAGAAGAAACTCAGAGGAGAGTTACTTAGGCAAAACCTTCAATGAGAGAATATGGCTTTTAGGCCTGAATAAAATATCATCAACACTGATAAATCTAGAATCACGATCTGCCGTTTTGGACCCGGCACATTGTAGAAATTTGTTTCAGTTAAGAATGTTATATAATTAAATATTTGCCAATAAAATCCCACTGAGAATCCTAGAAATTGTTTCACAGTATATGAATTATTAAAGTAGGACTGCGTAAACCCCTTTGCACAAATTTCATTGAATGATATATATTCAGCCTAGTTTAAACGTATTACAAGCATCAGAAGTATTTCTTAGGTCCTTGTGGTATCAGGGCGCTTTTTTTAGTACTTCCCACTTTTGATTGGATTTCAATTGAACTTTTGTGATATTTTAGAGTCATTTAGGGCGCCGAGCTGGCAAAATCGTTACCGTACCGAGCAAAATACTTAGAGGCATTTCATCCGTCTTTACGTTCTGAGTTCAGATCCTGTTGGGATAGACTTTGCTATTCATTCTTTGAAGGTTGATAAAATAAGTACCAGTTGAGATGCAATCGACTTACCCACTCTCCCGTACTTGCTGGCCTTGTGCCAAAATTTGAAACCAATATTTCAGTCATGGAATTGGTTAAGTTTGTGTAAATGTTAAACAGGAGTGGCTGTGTGGTAAGTAGCTTGCTTACTTCCGGTTAGCCAGAATGCAACACTAGTTGGTCTGGAGTGTTACAGTGAGAAGACGTGAGTTTTGGCTCCGTGAATAGAAAAAAGAACAAAAAGAAAAATTGTCAATTACGGCTCGCTATAGCGAGCAAAAATATTGTGTTCTCATCACCATAGCGGTGAATTGAGAATTTTTGTTTGAAAATTCTTTGGTGTGGCCTCTTTTCGCCAAATAATTTGTAAATTCTAGTGGGCGTATCTCGCTAGAAAAAGTGGAATTTTACCGAACTGGGGTACTTCAAGAATAACCCCGACTATTGGACTACCTGTTGGAGTATTATACAAAGGATTCCCCGTCTGTTCTATTTGTGAGGTTTTTCTTTTATTTTTCCCTTCTTCCATTTTTTCATTCTTTCTAAACTTTGGTTCATTCTTTTCATTATTTTAATTTCAGTTTCCTTTCCTTCTCTTTTATTTTGTTTTACTTCTATTTTTATTCGGTTTTAATTTTTTGGCGGACTGTTTTTTGAACTACTTTTGAACTGTTTGTTTGGACATGGCAGAGAAGGAACTTAAAAAGAAGAAATTAACCCACCTAAGCAGTGGTTAAAAGATATGGAGGAGAGGACGATGGTGGTTAGAACTTATTCTAAAGTTCTTGATTCCAACACCGTCTTCCCAAAACCAGTTATAGAAAATGAACTGAAAGACTATTTGTCCTCTGTGAAATACATATCCCGTGGTGTCAAACATGCAACCGTGTGGTTGCTGTTTGATAACCGGGAAAATGCTTGCACATTTGCGAGTCAGCCTTGAGAGGGCAACGAAATTCTGTTTCTCCCGTCGATTTGCGAGAGGAAAGTAATAAGAGCCTGGGTATGTGGGATGCCCTCAGGCACCGAGGCGGGTTGGATTGAAGATACCATCCGACGGGGACTGGGGGATAGCAGGCCCAGGCTCTTAAATATAAGGGTATTGCTGGCGGTCGATTGGGAAGGGTCAAAATCGATTTTGACTCTGTGGACCCCATCGGCCGCAACATATCTGTTTTTTTCAGATTTTTTAGAAATGGCTGGCTGCAGGTATCCGGTGATACTTGAGGGACGTCCCCTCAAATGTCACTCGTGCCTGCAGCTAGGCCACATTAAAAATAACTGCTCCACAGGATCATGGTAAGGTCCTGGAACAGTCACTGGATGCCACCTCCCCTACCCGGTAAAAGGAAGAGGTGGATGTGGCTGAAGCCTCCTCAATCCAAAAGAATTAAAAAGGAAGAAGGTGGGCAACAATAGCTGCCTGCCGAAGGACCCTAAGGCTTCGGGAGGTGGGGGAGAGACTCCTGACAAAGCGGAAGAGCTCCACTCTCCCGAAGTCAGGAAGAAAAGGAAAAAAGAAAGAAGAACGGGTCATCGCAGTGGGGGAGATGATGTGCCGTCTGCATGTTCCGAAGTTGTACCAGCCACGGTGGAAGAAACGACCCCCACCCTTTAAAATGTTGAATTAATTATCTTTTTCTACAAGGGCGGGCAGGTGGAAAAATAGTAGAAGAATATAAAGAGACAGAAGATATGCCCTTCACACGGGATCCCGAATGGCCTCCGCAGATAGCTTTGGAGGTAATAAGTTTTCCCTTGTGGGAAAGGCTTAAAGGATTTGGGGAGGAGTGTCGCATATGGCCGGGTGGCATGGAAATGGCGGGATACAGGCACTCAAGCAGCATTGAAGATAATGATGAATATATCGAAGGATATATCGATGAGTAGGAGGTGAAAAAGCCTCGTTAGAGGGTTTGAAACCTCATCTTATTGTATTATTTGTAGTGGTTTATAACCTCAATTGTGTGTTTAAAAAAATAACATGTTAAGTAAGAGGTTTTAGTGCCTCCTTCTTGTAAGAAGTTTGAAACCTCATATTAATTTTAAAAAAAAAGAAAATATGTTTTCGAGAAAAATCCAATCGGCGGGTGTTGGGCTTCGTCTCTCATTTATTCATTTTATTTCATTTTCATTCATTAATGTATTTGTCCAGCCCGCAAAGGTCTTTGTACTGTCTATATGACAAATTTTATGAAATAAAGTAGCTTACTTACCAACCACATGGTTCCGGGTTCCGTCCCACTGCATGGCACCTTGGGCAAGTGTTTTCTACTATATCCTCGGGCCGACCAAAGCCTTGTGAGTGGATTTGGTAGACGGAAACTGAAAGAAGCCCGTCGTATATATATATATATATATATATATATATGTGTGTGTGTGTGTGTGTGTGTGGTGTGTGTGTGTGTGTGTGTGTGTGCATGTATATGTTTGTGTGTCTGCGTTTGTCCACCCCCCAACATCGCTTGACAACCGATGCTGGTGTGTTTACGTCCCCGTCACTTAGCGGTTCGGCAAGTGAGACCGACAGAATAAGTACTAGGCTTCCAAAGAATAAGTCCTGGGGTCAATTTGCTCGACTAAAGGCTGTGCTCCAGCACAGTTTAAGGAAAGCCGCTCTGTAGATCGTGAGCTTTCTGCTCCAATAACCGACATTCAGGTCTCTCGTAGAGGATTTCCCCGCTTGGCTGTTGATATAAGTTTTGAGAGAGAAGTGTGCACAATACTAACTTTATCGCTTATTGAACCATATTGCATCATAGATGTGTTGTTCGTTTACATTCCATATCCACCCTGCACCTAAATATTTCCAGATCATCTTGGGCGGAGGCATTTATGGCCTAAATGGTATAGCCTTTCATATTGCGATATGGCACTTGTGGGATGCAAACTTGCGTTGCACGGCCTCGCGTTTCAGTAATATTTTTCGATTACGAACTTTTTCTCTTACCGGTCACAGTTCGCGTTGAAGAGCAATAAGCTTTGTTTCTTTGGATAATTAATAAAGTTACAGCTGGTGGTTAGTGAATTTACTATTTACTTTCCACTTAAAGAGAGTGCCTACATGTCAAATATTATTTCAGAGTCTATCAATATTTATCCGGAGAAATGGCGGCGAGCTGGCGGAATCGTTAGCGCGCCGGACAAACGCTCGCGGCATTTCCATCTTTACATTCTGAATTCAAATTCCGCCGAGCTCGACTTTACCTTTCATCCTTCCGGGGCCGATAAAATGGGTACCATTTAAGTACTAGGGTCGATGTAATCGACTTATACCCTTCCCCGAAACTGCTGGTCTTGTACCAAAATTTGAAATCAATATTTATCTATCGGGAGAGAGGTAATCGATTTTGTTTGTTTTCTTTCATTACGATCAATCTCTGTTACTTCTATGTATCAGAGAAGATTAATCGCAGCACAGTATACTAGAACTTTCAATGACTCAATGTTGGAATTTTCGAGCTTTGATAATTGTTCCTTATGTACATGGTCCACGCGGATAGCATCGAGTCAATGGATTTTGTTGAAATTTTGTTAACTGTATTTTCAGTTGTTTATATTCTGCATTCATTACTACTATTTGTTTAT
>NC_043012.1:44771107-44788607 GCF_006345805.1 Octopus sinensis
AAAGTTTATTGGACTTATGTAATCTGTATCTCTATTTATTTGTCACACTCTAGTGCTGTTTATATATATATCTATATTCCTCGTACCTTGGTCCCTTTGTTTCTCTCTTTAAGTCTATCTATAAGTGTTTGAGTGTCTTAAATATCACAAAAAAAAAAAAACAGCGGATACATGAATATAAATACATACATACATACATATAAACATACATACTCTCTCTCTCTCACACACACACAGACACGCGCACACACACACATACATGCATACGTGGATACTAAAGTCATACCTTGCCAAAATTCCAGCTGCTATACTCGATACCGTAAACACTGACGACAACATAGTCCATAGAACTATCGAAAAGAACTTTATTACAACAGTCGCTAAAAGAATTAGGTTATCAGCAGGAATATTTTGGGGTAACTGCTCATCTATAAGGGTTTTCGTCCTAGTAGGGAATCCATTGTCAGCCCCTAATAAGGGGTTTATCATAGAATTTACAAAGGAGAGAAAAATAGTGTCGTTCATACATTTTATATGACCTTAATGAGAATTCAAGTAATATTGATTGTAGATTCTCTTAGATCTGTGATAAATACACTGCATCTCACTGAGAAGTCTATGCCTTTACTCTCCGGGAATAGGAGATAGATACTAAATGTCTTGCCCTTATTAAGAGAGATAAGGATACTTCTAACTATCACCGATGTGAGAGAAAATGTCGATTGCGACGTATCGTTGTGGAAAAGACCATTCTTTTCGCCAGCAATACCAATCTTTTCGTTAAAACTATCTACAATGCTACTCGTAGGCGGGATTCTCTTGCTGGCCATACCCAAAGCACGCCAGAACCAGAATATACCCACACCTTCAAAACTAAAGGATTCTGGAGGAACATTGCAATCAAAATAGTGACCTTGTGGAAGTAAAACTGGCCAAATATAGTTACATGGGACAAAGAGCAAAAGCCATGCACGATTGTAAAAATCAGCTGTCCAGCGTATGTGAACATCTCATAAAAAATTTAAGAAATATATAACCCCACAGATCTTAAATCCAGACTGTAAATTTAAATCAGAATTTCCAGGGTTCACTTGGTTAGATAACAATAGATCTGCATAAAACTATCGAAATGCAGGATTATCCAAAAGAAAAAAAAACACTACTAAAAAAAAGCAAAGGAAAAAGAAGAGAGCAAACTGACTCGTTTTTTCAAAAAGCAATCTTCTAGAGGTAAGATATTCTAGGGATTTTCCCGGCACAAAATCAAATATACCAACGAAACATACACACACACGTACGCAGAAACAGTAATGAAGTACACACACTTGTGCACTAAAATAGCACTCGCATTACATGAGTGCAAGTTTATCTGCGAGCACACACGTATCCACAAACATATGCACACACCGACCAATTCAGAAAATTACAAATCCCAGTCGCCTTGCTACTATCTATCTATCTATCTATTTACTGGATGGGCGTTCACTCTCAAGAGTTCCCATTGCTGCCGTCGACATCCAGGACGACCATACATACATACATACATACATACATACATACATACATACATACATACATACATACATACATACACATACATGCAGTACCAGGAAATGGCTTTCATGGCTTCTGATCTTAACTGATTGGAAGTGTTATGTACATCTATCTATCTATCTAAATCAAAAACAAACATAACAGAAGATGACATAAAAACAAACAATCACCCATACACAACACCAGCGGATCACATCAAAATACTACATATCTCCAGAAATCTGCACCACACACTAAAAGGCATTTTCCCCAGTGCGGTTGGTAAATGCCAAAAATACCTCACGAAGAAACTTTACTGGGATCTCCTCGAGGACAAACCAAAGGAGGAGAAAGCAAAAACTTTCGAGCAGTAAGTAACCCTCTGTTCCTTTCGCTTGTATTTTAATTCACTAGGATTATGATCAAGATTGGTTGTGTAAATGCGCGTGGCTTGGGGTCCCCTTGGAAACAAGGGTACCTCTTAAATGACATAAAGTCACACGAGTTAGAAATCATAGCCATAAGTGAGACCAGACTCCACAATCTGCGGGCCCTAAAGACCATGTTTGGCGGACAGTTCAACATTTATTTTTCCCCCTGTCTGCCAAGAATGGGCGGCAGTGGCTCCGCGGTACTTTTTCGCAAGAGTCTGGATCTCAAAGTAAAGACAATATTCGTAGACCCGGAGGGAAGACTAGTCGTCCTGGATGTCGACGGCAGCAATGGGTGCGCTTTTCGACTCGTATCAGTCTACGAGTTTCCCATCCCACTCAAAAGGTCCTTGAATAAGGGTTATTTAAGGATGTTGAACGAAACACCCATGTTTCCCAAAGTGAATTATTCAAACCCCAAAGAATTCCTCTCAACACATGGCTACTTCTGCTCGTGATCAGAGATGCATCTGTCGTCATCCAATACGGGACATGCTCAACTGGTTAAGGTCAAACAACTGACAAGCAAATATGTGGTATTGAGCAGAATATTTGCTGTAGCTCATCTTTTATACCAAGACAAAACAATGTACATAACACTTCCAATCAGTTAAGATCAGAAGCCATGAAAGCCATTTCCTGGTACTGCATGTATGTATGTATGTATGTATGTATGTATGTATGTATGTATGTATGTATGTATGTAGGTATGTATGTATGTATGTATGTATGTATGTATGTATGTATGTATGGTCGTCCTGGATGTCGACGGCAGAAATGGGAACTCTTGAGAGTGAACGGCCATCCAGTAAATGTCTTAAGGCTGTATCATGCGCGGGGACATAGAAATAATCGGACTGAATACCCGATCGCGCGGTTAAGCCATTGGGAGTGAATGACTCCTAGCCTTTGTTAGGGCATCCTTCTAGGAGAAGGTAACTCGGGTAACTGGGATAACTCCGACATAAAACCTGCGGCTCAGTGGTTACCGATGATGTTGACTTGTTCTTCTTTTCGGATTATGGCTGCTGTTGCTTAATGAGTGGGATTGACTCAGTGCACAGCCTTTCCTCACTTTAAAAAAATCTTCTTGCACAAGCATTGCACGATAACAACATTGATTAAGCTTCGGGCAATGGCCATACTCGATAACGAGGGGGCAGCCACCATGTATGTATGAATGTATGTATGTATGTATGTATGTATGTATGTATGTATGTATGTATGTATGTATGTATGCATGTGTGTGTAGATATATATGTATGTATGCGTATATAAGTATGTATATATACATATACACGCATATATATATGTATATTTGTATTATGTATATATATATATTTATAAATAATATCTATATATATGTTTGTTATGTATGTTTGTATGTATGTATTTGGCTCTTGTGTGGTAAGTCACTGGTGATTATTGACAATGATCTTCAATGTTCAAAAGTTGGACTTTAATAAATCACTGAAATCCGAACTAGATTTATATTTTAAGAGTGAAATTGTTTTGAAATAGCTATTGAGCGAGTTTAAGGAGTTTACTAGGCCTTTTTTTCGGAGTTTTTTAAAATTTTAAATGAAATAAAATTTATTTCCTTTGATAATCACTTTCATTTTTGTGAAAACGATTTATATCTGTAAGAATTCTTGAGCAAAATCTACACTCTACTTGATAATTCTGATATTCCCGATAATTCTTGTATAGAGTTCTTCGATTAATTGCTGTCAAGATCCTGACTGTGAATTTATTGCTCTTCCGATTAAATCCTTTTCAAAATGTAATTACATCATGAGAAACAGTTCACACCCGAGAAGGGAACAGTATTTCAGACTATGGCTGCAGAGAATGAATTCAATTCTGTTCTATATTTGAGAGATGAAGAATGATGTACATTATTTACGTCTGACAGATATTTGTCTTCATTTTGTTTGTTGTTAACAACGTTTCGGCTGATATACTCTCCAGCCTTCATCAGGTGTCTCATTCCTAAAGCATTATTATTGTTATTGTTATTACTGTTATTGTTGTCGTTATTATTATTATTATTATTATTATTATTCGAACTCAGAATCTTGGGGTTAGCAGCCCGCACTCTTAACCACTACACCATATGCCCGTGGGCAATTATGGAATGAATTTTTGGGCTTATAAATCTAATATTTTCCTATCATTCCTTAATATCGGTTCCCATATACTATTCATATCTGCACTCGGTCTGCTTAGGGGGTTGTTGTGTCTTAGCATTTGTGCTGCTTCTTTTAGTTTTCGTGTTTCCAGTGGTGTTCTCTGTCTATTATTTTAACTTCATCCCACAGGAGGAGGTGGTCTCCGTTTTCCATAATGATCAGCTATACCCGATTTATCAATATCTCCTCGTGTCACAGTTTTGTGATGTTCGTCAACCCTTATTTTGAGGGGACGGCATGGGATGGAGTAAACGCAGTGTTTGGTCATATTCTTTTCTATTGGTGGTTTTACTCGAAGGAGATATTTGCGAAGTGTTGAATACCGTCCTGATGTCATATGGGCCGCATATCTTTTGTATCTTTTCGAAGAGGTCTTTCACATATGGTAGACAAACTGAGGTCAGTTTATGGGTTTCATCGTCTCTTTTCTTCATAACTGGAGTGGATAGTATGTTTTTGGGGTAGTTGTTGCTTAATAGATTGTTACTTAGCTTGATCATTTCTTCGTAGTGTGTATCACGATCGCTACTTATATTCTTTGCACGATGTTCTAGGCACTGAGCAATCCCTCTCTTTACACTGTATAGATGGTTGGAATTGAAGTTGAGGCATCGTCCATTGAAGGTTGGCTTGCGGTATACGGCTGTCCTGGATCCATACTTGGTGCGTGTTATTAATACGTCCAGGAATGCTAGCTGATTATCGTTTTCCTTTTCCATTGAGAACTGTATGTATGGCTTTATTGAGTTCACATGATCTAACAGTATTTGAAGATCTTCCTGGTGGGACCAGAGTGTAAAGGTGTCATCAACATATCGCTTCCATAGGGTTGGTTTTAATGGTGTTGACCCTACAGCTAAATTCTCAAAGTATTCCATGTATATATAATGGTTATTATCAGTGATAATGGCGAACCCATAGCTAAACCCTCTTCTAATAGATACATATCAGTGTCCATTCTGAAGTAGGTAGTTTCCAAACAGAAGGCCAACATTTCCATCAAGTTTCCTATTGGTATACTAGTATGTTCTTTTAGATGGGTGTCTGTCACTAGTTTCTCTTGAATCACCGATAGTGCTTCACCAGTTGGGACTTTGGTGAACAGGCTTATCACATCTAGACTCACCATCTGGTTGGATTCAATGAGGGTATCCTTGATCAGTTCTGTGAAAGGGGTGGAATTATTCACGTACGATGTTGACTTTCCTGCTAATGGACTGATTATATCCACAAGGAAGCGCCTCAATGAATGACATGCTGAACCTCTACAGCTCACTATAGGTCTTAATGGAATCCTTGTGAATCTTAGGGAGACCGTATATGTGTGGTAGTTATCTGTACTTCATTGGTATAAAATAATCCTTGTTCTTGATCAAAATTTTTTGACAACATCCTCTGTTTTCAGAGTTGGGTCTTTCTTTACTTTGCTGTAGTTACCATCACTTATGAAACTTACCAGTTTTTCAGATTAGTCAGACTTGGTCATCACCACTGTAGAATTTCCGTTGTCCGCTGGAAGTATTATGATGGAATTGTTGCTCTGTAGTATTTTGATAGCAAACTTTTCTTCCTTAGTGATGTTTGGTTTGGGAAATTCCCCAAGATACCTGATGAAGGCTGGATAGTATATCAGCCGAAACGTTGTATTAACAACACACAAGATGAAGACAAATATCAGTCAAATGTAAATAATATAAATAATTTATTTATTGAAAAGATTGGCATGACATACATTCTATTTCATCAACTATCCACAAAACGAGACTGAGTCTAACGGCTTCGGCTTTCCTTATTAACCATCGACTAACCTTCATTTCACTCTTTCTATGATGAATTGTTTGAATTAGTACATTATTTTAAATTTTCAAATAATACCAGCAGTTTCTAGCATAAACCTGTTAAAATATTCCTGAAATTTCGGGGGCAGGGATACAATTGAGGGTATAAACCCAAACATATATATATATATATATATATATATATATATATATATATATATATATATATATATATATATGTTTGGGTTTATACCCTCAATTAATATTATAAAACTTTTCCTACCCAACATGCAGTTCGAAAAAGCCCGCCATTTACCGAATATATGATTTATAACATCTCCATGTGCTTCGCCGGAGAGAGCAGATGTCTGTTCGACTTCGCCAGGTAATGTTGGTCGTTTATTTATGATATGTTCAGAATCAGTTCTACTGATGAACATAGACGTATTTTTATGCGTTAAGTGTGAAATCACAGGTGATATAGAACTAAATTCATTTTTTAAATGTCTTGCTTTGAAGAACTGCATTAAGTACGATTAGTGATATTTTGGTAGTAATGACTTATGTCCCTCTTAGTGTGAGGAATTTATGTGTAATAATGCCCTCTATACAATATAAATGTATATATATATATATATATATATATATAATATTAACTGAGGGTATAAATCGAAACACACACACATGCACACAAAACGATGTGTCAACACTAACAATGTGTAAGTATGAGCAGAATTAGGTAAGTTGTACTATGTTTGCTTAAAGGCAAATACACCGTAGTTACCTAATAGATCGCGACACTGAGCGAACTGGATGGTTTCACACCTTTTTACCGAGAGATTTATTCTCCACAGTAGCTGCAGTGTATTTGCCTTTTATCAGTTGATGTATGCGACAAACATATCCCAATTAACCTAAATTCTGCTCATATAAATATATAATATATATACACGCGGAAGTTTATGCCGATAGGCATCGCGGAGGCAGCAACACGCACGCATACACACACACACACACACACACACACACGCACACACACACACACACACACACACACGCACAGACACACACACACACGCACAGACACACACACACATATGCACATATTCATGCATGTGTACTTGTGTATGTGTGTTACACAGAGAAGTGGTGGAAGAGAGAGAGAGAAATTGGGAAAACACACATAGAAGGAGAGACAAAGTCGAGATGTTAACAATAATTAGTTACTGTTTGCACATTTCATTTACAGCTAATAGTGAGAGTTGCAAAAATTGTAAAGAAGCAGATCCAAACTTTAAAGACATTAAAGCAAATTAGAGAGGTAACTTGTTTTGAATGATGTTGAGCAACTTGTAAATTGACATGGCGAGATATAAGAGCCTTAACAACGGATACCGAATAGCATCAAGAAGCTACCTGTCTCTTAGCTATGTTAACGTGGGAGCATCTGTGAATTCTACTGAAGAGAAAAGACACACATTTTTGTGTATGCATAAATATGTTTATATGCACATTATATGTACATTATATATACACACAAACACATAGACATACATACATACATACACACACAGACAGACAGAGACACACACACACAGATATACATACATATACGCACATATGTATGTTTGTATGCATGTAGAAAAATCGTTACTAATCCATACAAATTATAGCACAGGAGAAGAGGAAAAGTAAATGAAGTTGAAAAATGCATTATGCAACAAATCTCGACGTTCACTATAACATACACATTTAAAAATCTTACAAATGTGAAACCGGTTAAGTAAATTAAATGAGTGTTCATATATACACTCACGCACACACACATATGTAAAGCTCACACACACATGTATATGTGTATATATGTATACGTGTCGGTTTATATACATGCATATTTGTATTTATATATATACTTACATATAAATACACACACACACACATATTCATGCATTTATCCACATACAGCATACACATTTTGACACACATGCACACACGTACACACACACACTCATATATGTGGTGTGTTATACATTTCATTTTTCAAGTTTCCATAATCTACGGCCAAATTATCAACACTTGAGTATTTGATGATGCATAAAAAATTCTACTTTTTTGTCTCTTTCATAGGAGATTAAGGAAATTCAGCATCGAAAAATAGGGTAACAACTCGTATATGTAAAACCTATTTGAAATATAAGACATTTTATACAGATTCATAAAAAAGTGAGATTCGTTATTAAGAAAGGAGAACGTTTACACGTGCGGTGTATCATTTAACATTTAAATAGAAACACATGCTCACATACCCACACATATGTATGTATATACACTTAAATATACAACGCGTATGTATATATTCATACAAAAGCGTTGCACCGTAGTATCAAGTTTTGCTTCCAAAACACATGGTTCTGTATTTAGACCCACTGCATGGCACCTTGGGCAAGTGTCTTATAGTGTAATTCTCGGCTGACTAAAGCCTTATGAGTGGATTTGGTAAACTGAAACTGAAAGAAGCCGTTATGTATATATAGATATGTATGTGTGTATCTATGCATGTGTGTGTATGTATGTGTATGTGTGTTTGTGGGTCTTTGTGTTTGTCCCCGACAACCACTTGACAACCATTGTTGGTTTGCTTATGTCCCCATAATCTATCGATAAAGCGTTTCAAACGTTTGAACACTTTGACTGAATGAGGTTTACGTAACGGATGCGTTTCCTATTGTATATTAGACAAACCTGAAACGTACGTGTTAAATGATTTCAAAATATCACTATTTAGGTTTTATTTACTATTACAAATATATATATACATATATATATATATATATATATATATATAAGTATGTATGGGTGTATATATATATATATATATATATATATATATATATATATATATATATATATATGTATATATGTCACATATCATTTGCATATGTAGCGATTCTGTAATTACAACACATCGCATTTAGAAAGCGAAACTAGCTCCTGCCCCAACCTACTCCCACAAAAAATGTTTTCATAATCCTGCATGATCACGGTTTCATTTCTGATTTAAACCGCGACCATATTGCTTCAGGTACATTATTCCTACATATATATAAATTCCCCCGTAAGAATATAAGCATACATACATACATACATACATACATACATAATACATACATACATACATACATACATACAACATACATACATACATAACATACATACATACATACATACATAATACATACATACATAATACATACATAATACATACATACAAATGTATGTACACACGCATACACCCACACGCGCACCCACACATACTTACAAGTACGCACAAACATGTAGAAATCGTGCACCGATATCGCAAATAGATCAAGCAGATTACAGTGTTACATCGCCAAAGGTTTTGTCTCAGTAGGCTGATACCCTAAAATTATAATTACTTTCTGCAAATATTATTCTCTGTTTTCCCCTCATTGTCTACCTGTAAGTGATTCTTAGGGTTCACAATGAGTTGACATGCTTCACGAGGAAGTAATCAAACATGTCGTCTGCCAGAACTGAACTAACTTTTATTAGACGCATTCGATGCAATCGTTCGTGCTAATCAGACTGTCCCCCAAATCAGTACCTAATTAGCCTTGTCTTGTCGTACCAGTTAGGCGCTTAGTATAATTATTAGTTCATTAAGATAGCCTGTTTACATGTAACGGGTCATTCAACCTATCGTTTCTTAATTAAATTATTCTACTCCAGCAATCAGATTATCTCTTCACAATTAAACCAATTAAGTAGTCTTGTTCGCTGAATCAATCAACTAATTAAATCATTATTATCTAATTAACATTATTCTACCCTCATCTATCAAAATACTTCCGTTAACCTTTATATCCATCTGTTTAGTAAATGTCAAGTTAACTGAATTCAACCAGTTAAACTATCCCAAGATTTTAACATGTATAATTTTGCAACAGCAGCTAGGACAGGAATAACATTTACAAGACTTTCGTCACTTATGACAACTGCTGTAACAACTTCAACAAGATTACAATGATTTATTAATACAAGCAAAAAGCCTTTCCCTTGGATAACATTGGTGGCCTTGAGAGGGGAAACTGGTGTGCATGGCGATTGTTGGTCTTCCACAAACAACCTTGCCCAGACTTGTGCCTCGGAGGGGAACTTTCTAGGTGCAATCCCATGGTCATTCGTGACCGAAGGGAGTCTTTACCCTTTCGCAGGCAAAATGTAAAAATCACTGCTCATATCAAGAAAACATTATTACATCTCATCCTCCTTTAAAGAAGACCAGCATAAAAATAGATCCTTTGAGAAAGAACAACCTTAACGCAACTAGGAACACATCTCAAAGACTGGATCTTCTCTTTAGAGCCAGAAATAGCTTCACCCCCCCCCCCCAACGATTACTGATTCCCTACAAAGGTCAAGTGTTGTCGACATTTGAATAATACTCCAGCATTTGGGACGGTATGGACTTTACAAGCACAGACATTCTCGACTGCACCTAGAGTATGGCTCCTCGACTGATATGCATAAAGTCATACGATATAGTCTCTTACCCATATAAGTCCTGTCTCCACACTC
Organism: Octopus sinensis; assembly: GCF_006345805.1. Classification (NCBI taxonomy): domain Eukaryota; kingdom Metazoa; phylum Mollusca; class Cephalopoda; order Octopoda; family Octopodidae; genus Octopus; species Octopus sinensis. The sequence goes on from NC_043012.1 coordinate 44,781,641, forward strand.
TCCTTTTTCTATCGCCATTACACTGACCTCTGCTCCTCTGAACTGACTAGTCTTGCGCCACACTGGCATTCAGGCACTTCCAGTTCACTTGTTTTTTCTTCTCATATCACTCAATTCGTGTTTCATCACTCAGATCTAGTAATAAGTATTAACTCATTCTTTCCTCTAAAGAACATTGATCTTTTGGCTCTTCCTCTATGCTTATGTCTTTCTTACACACATACATATGTACACATTATGTTGAACAAAGTGAATTGAACAACATATTACTGTTTCGAAAGTTTTCGTAAGTCCCCTGTTGGCTTCCAGTCATTGCACCGGCCTTTTAATTCTGATGGGCGATGAACGCATCCCTAAGCAGGTTTTTTATGGTGAGCTATCTGTTGGGAAGTGACCTCAGTAAAAAGGGAAAAAAAGATATATAGAATTGCCGAAAACCAGTCTTGAAGAGTTGAATATCTCCTACAATAATACTGAAACTATTGCTGTTGAAATAAATGTCGAAAAAAAAGATCTGGTTCAAGGTAAAAGATTTTGAAAAAAACCCCCAAAAAACAACAACAACAAAACAAAACAAAAAACAAGTAAAGTATGCAAAAACGAAAGATAATTATTGAAAGTAGCATCTAGCTAAACACAGAAATAGTGTCATCCTTCACTTGCTCAGAGTCTGGTAAGAATAACCTTTCTAAGCCAGGTTCAACTTCACATCTCAGAACTCATCTACATACAGCTGACCCAAATGACACAAATATCATTCCAGCAGATATGCTCATTTGCCATATTTTTTTGACCCAGAAGCCATTTACGTGCTCATGCACGTAAAAAGCACATTTAACAAAAACTGTTCAAGCTTTAAAGGCACATACTACCTCTAAATATACTCATAGATATATGCATATATAGTTAAGTACATACTTTTCACAGTTAAGCTTAATTGCATGTTTATTAAAAAGCTATATCTTACGTGTCAAATAAGCCCAAATAACTTTATAGTGCCCAATTAATTAATTAATTAATTGATTAATTAATTAATTAAGTAACTAATACATGTCAGTGTATCTACTGATCTGTCCTAATTTACAGCCTAATTATCTTTCCGTGGACAGAAGACGTGTAATCTCCCAGTATGATCATTTTCTCCTGCTCACAGAGAAACAAAATTACTGGTGTAATCACCGTTTACTATTTAAATCGGAGCTAAATGATCAACAACCGTTATATTGTTGCACTGTTTATTGATTAATTAATCCAGTTGATCAGCGCTTGTCTTGTTCTGGTATTGCAGATTTGCCAGACTACTTTTCGTTTTGATTGAGTTTATATACATATCCGGAATGTTGCCATAGTAACGAAGCTAAAGCACGCAGAGTGAAGTCGCTCGTCACAGATCAACCTTCAACTCTGCTGTGCATGTCCACTAAGTTTTAACGTTCCAGCTCACTTCCGCTGTTTACAAAAGTGCTTCGAAGAAAGGTGTATAGCGTGTGATCGTCGCATTGACCATAGCAGGAAAAGTTGTCATGGCGATACCTGTTCAGAGGCCTACGCAAAATTGCAGAAAGTGCATGGAGAGGGGTGTATGAGCCGCCGCACACAAGTGTAGGAATATTTCAGACGTTTCCAAGAGGGCCGAAAAAATGTCGATATTGACGAACGTTCTGGGAGAGTCAGAACCAGCAGAAGCAAGGAAAACATTGCAGATGTGCGTGCAGCTGTAAGGGGAAATCGTGGAATCACCATCCGTGAGTTATCAGAGGATGTACAGATTAGTTACGGTTCAGTTCAGCCCATTACCACTGAAGGTTTGGGTATGAGACGCGTGTTTGCTAAGTTTGTGCCAAAATTGCTTTCAGCTGACCAAAAGGACATTCGGGTTTCAGTTGCACAAGATCTTGATTGTGTTGAGAAAGTAGGAAAACATTTTGAAAATACTGCGCAGGCCTCTGAGCAGCTATCGCCAAGCTTTTAGCAAGATTTGATGCAGATTCTCTGAGCTAGAACGTTAAAACTTAATGTGCATGCACAACAGAGTTCAAGGTCAATCTGTGCCAAGCGGCTTTACTTTGTGTGCTTTAGCTTTGTTACCATGGTAACAGCCAGATACCTATTGATCAGATCACGTACATTATAGTTTCCGCATAACCATTTAAAAATCAACCAAGCTTTTAATTCAAATATATTCAATTCAATATGCTTAAGTATAATATGTTTTTAAAAATCTGCCTGATTTGTGACATCGACAGATACTTCTTTACTGAAGAAAGGCACGGAAACCGTCTTGAGTTGACTATTCATTACTGTGAAAAATACTAACCTAAGTGTAATTTGGTATGATGGTTGCAATATATTCTTCGTGTACTTAAAGCTTCAGTGACATATTTTGACCTTAGTGGCCGATCCCATTTGATATAGTGATTCAAGCTAGCCAGCTGTCTACAAACAAGAAACAATAGTATTTTGCAAATCCTGTTTCCATTCTCACTACCATGGCAATATGATTGAGATTAGTATCAAGCGGTTCAGTAATGTGCCTTTTAGGTAGAAAGAGTAAGCAATGGGGTGTATGACTTTACAATACTACTATGTTGTAGAATTGTTTTCAAGCGTTGGTTGTGGTGTATTAATGAAAGGACTAGATGCAACTGAGGCAAATTTGTGAAAAGTGCATTGATGTCATTACAATAACAGAGCGAACATTGACATGTTGTCAAATAAATATTTCTCTATCGATTGGGACTCATTTGCATATTTTGGTCAAGTAAGCTATCTTCCTTTAGACTTGAAGTATGAAGCTCTGTCTTTCCTTGAGGCAGATATAAATCTCAAGAAAGACCGTTTAAACGCTCTTGATCAAATAACTTTGTTTCAAATTTTCTCCAATGTATTCAGGTTCTGTAGAAGCTTCCGCATCTCCACCATTTACACGTCAGCATTGTCTATATGATAAATACGTTGTCTAGAAATATTAGTCAACCATAGTATAACAGGTATATTTTTCATAAGATCCGTTGAAGCAACATGAGCGTCTTATTGATAAAGGTATCATGATAGCAGGAATATTTAGATGATTTTTTACATTTCACGAGACGTGCTGAATAAATGACAATTAGACAAGTAATTTTGCTGAAAAATTCTAAATATTTGAAATGTAATTATAAGCCCCTACCCATGTATTTTATCTAAAAACTACTGAAAAACTGAAAATAGCTTAGTAATTAGTATAAAAATGCTTTTTGGTCTGTCGAAAGTTATCTTAGAAGGAAATCTGTCTAGTAAGTGCACTAATAATAATAATAATAATAATAATAATAATAATAATAATGATAATAATAATAATAATAATAATGATAATAATAATAATGATAATAATAATAATAATAATAATAATAATAATAATAATAATAATAATAATGATGATGATGATAATAATAATAATCAGAGGAATATTATTATTATTATTATTATTATTATTATTATTATTATTATTATTATTATTATTATTATTATTATATTATTATTATTATTCCTGTGGATATTTTAACTCCCCCTTAAAATAAAATAAGTTAGGAAACTTACATACTTACAGCTTTTGGACACACAAACGATCCTCCTTTTTATTCTTAGAACGCTACCATTTCTCTCTGTGCGGTCATACAAAAAAATATATTTAGTAAAACTTAAAACTTTACTATCTACAGCTTGTTTTCTTTTCTCTTTGACTCTCCCTGGTCAACATCAGCTTGTTTGCTGCGGGCCACATATTTGCCGTGCAGAGGTTTCTCCTCTCACCTATTAGCCAATTGCTCATGCGCTTTTTTCGTTGCCATTATTTTCACCTTCTTTGCAACAATAGTTGCCGTACTTCCCTCGGATTGTTCAGTTTGGGTATCCTGCACGAGATCAATAGCAAATGTTTTGCTTTCCTTTAAGATAGAATGAAGCTTCTTTCGTCTCTCGTGATTTTCCACGAGCTTTAGCATCCAGTCATTCGTTATTTCAAGATATTTGGCCAGTCCAATTGTTGTTTTGTAAGCTAGTTCAAATTGGATCAGGCCTCGACGTCCTTGGGCTCTGGGAAGGTAAAGGCGATCTACGTCTGCCTTTGGGTGGTGCATCCTATTACAACTCAGCAGCTTGCGTATTTTCCTATCTATATTCTTTACTTCACTCATATTCCAGTTCAACACATTGTAGCTATAAGTAACAACTGGAACTGCTAAGGAATTTATAGCTAACACCTTGTTACCTGCATTTTGCTCAGATTTCAGGACTGCACGAACTCTCCTATAACATTCCTTCCTGATCTTCTCTTTCATGCTTGCATGCTGAATATCAGAGCCTTCATTTATCCCAAAACATTTGTATTCTTGTTCTTGCTCAAGCTCTCATATGACTGTGTCAACATCTAACACGACTGAATTTGTGGTCTTCACTTTCCCTTTCTGGAAAGTGGCCTTGGCACACTTCTCAAGTCCAAACTCCATCCCAATGTCATCGCTGAATGCTTTCACAGTGCGCAAAAGGCCTTCAAGTTCATTATTGTCTTTATCATAGAGTTTTAAGTCATCCATATAAAATAGATGGCTTATTTTTTTATTGGCAATTTTATACCCATACCCCGTTCTGTTTAATTCACTTGTAAGGGGTATTAGGGCTATGCAGAATATTAAAGGTGAAAGTGAGTCACCTTGAAAAATTCCACAGTTGATGTTTATATTTTTTGAAGCAAGTACTCCATTAGAGTGGTATAATTGGAGATTCGTATTCCACAACGACATATTGTGCTTCAGGAAGCTTGAAATCACAGGGGAAATTTTGAAGATGTCCAGCAATCTCAAGATCCATGGATGTGGTATACTGTCGAAGGCCTTTTTATAGTCAATTCATGCGGAGCTGAGATTTCTGCGCTTGTTGTGACAGTTCTCAAGGATCATACGATTAATTAGCAGTTGATCTTTGCATCCGTATGAGCCTCGGTGGCACCCGTTTTGTTCAATGGGGAAAATATCGTTCTTCTCCATGAATGCATGTTTTCTCCGCCAGGATAGATGTTAGGATTTTATACGTGGTGGATAGACAGGTAATAGGCCGATAGTTTTTTGGAAGGTTGGTTTCGTTATTCTTTGGGAGTAGGTAAGTAATACCACTTGCTAACCATTCAGGTGTTTTCTTTGGGTCTCTCATAATTCCATTGAACAGCTGAACTAGCTTACCGTGTGCGCATGGGAGCAATGCGAGCCAGAAATTCGGCACCCTATCTTTACCGGGCGATTTCCAATTATGGGCCTTCGTGAGTGCCTTTCTTAGGTCTGCTATTGTGATGTCTTCCTATGCTTGTAGTTGTAAATTTTGGTAGGAGCCTTCAGTTTGTATAATCCAGTCTGAATTTATGTTGTACGTCTTCTTGTCACTCCAAATCCTTTTCCAAAAGTTTTGAACTTCTTCCATGGGAGGGGGGTCTTTAACGGTTACTTTCTCCTTCCCTATTTCTCTGTAGAAGTTTTTGGCATTAGATGTGAACAGCTTATTTTGCTTGTAAAACTTGTTTCTCTTCTCAAATCTTCGTATTCTTTGGGCTTTTGCTTGGACTTTTTGTTTCAGCGTTTCTTTTATTGATATCAGTTCTTCTCTTGGTGAGGATCCGAATTTTCTCTTCATCTTTCTTCCTGTTCTGGATCTTACATCATTTCCACATATTAGTTCATTTAATATTGATATTTCCCCTCTCATAAATTCAATCTCTTTTTCAATTTTACTTCTCCAGGTTTGATTTCTTCCCAGGTTTGGTTTTCTTTGTTTTTTTCGGGGGCATACAGCTGGTTTTAATTGCCCTAGCAGAAGCGTAAATAATTTCATTTAACTCAGTAAGATCAGGTTTTAATTCTTGTATTATTTCATTTGTTACATAGTTGCCAATTTGGATTTGTTTTTTATTTTGGTTTGTATTTGAGAGTTTATGAAGTGATTCTCTATCCTTCATACTTGTATGTCTTACAACTTCAAGCGTATTCAGGATTTTCTGCCTCATTTCTGCCATAGACTCTCTGTGTTCTTCAGCAAATGCGAGATCTTCAGTTACTGTTGTTTTATCATTTTCCTGGCCATCTTTAACAGGTTCAATAAAATTTCTTGTATCTTCAGGCCTTTGCGTACTTTGGTCAGATGGCAGTCTTTCAATTAAGCCTCGTGGCGGGCTATACTGTTCATCTGATTCTTCATTTCCTTTGTATCTTATATTTATGTCATTTTCCGTTGCGTGCTTGATCGCGCTTATTTCACTGTCTGTGAGTCTGTTATTTCTAAGGATATCCCTCCTCACATTTGCCAATTTGTTCTCGTCCAAATAGGGCCTACTGTCTTGATTCCGTGTTCTCCATATACAGTAAGAGTTTGCGGTGTGTCTCTCTTGAGATGGCCTACCTAATGCATAGTAATAAGCGTATATTACTTCTTTATACTCTTCTCGGGTCCATTTGTTCCGCTTACATTTTTCTTTGTGGTGGTTGTGGTGGCGAACTTGGAGGGCTCGTGGTGGGGAATTTCCCGTTCAAGTGACCATCCATGTCCGTATTCGGAGAAGAGTTTGTGCCAGTTGATGACTTTTCGATCCCAGGCTGGCTCTTCCCTGGGGGACGCGCTTCCAGATTAACCATAGGACAAGCGATTTGGTATACTGATTTAGTTTTCCTTTTAGTTTCCAAAAACATTTTGGTGCTACGATAATGTTATAATTTTTGAGCTTTGATTGGCTCGTGGCGAGACGGCCATCATTGCCGTTACAATTATAATCGTACCATTATAGCAGCCGTAGTCGGCTTGTTATTGTTATTATCAATACCATTATTATCACTATTATCATTATCACCACTATTACTATCATCATTGTTATTATTATTATTATTATTATATTATTATTATTATTATTATTATTATTATTATTATTATTATTATTACTGTTTTTTTT
>NC_043012.1:44793607-44803607 GCF_006345805.1 Octopus sinensis
ATATTCAATAATGGAGTCCTAGATATGCAACAGCCAAAAAAATCAACAACACAAAACAGTATGATAAAGATTGGAATGCCTTTGAGAACGGCTCTGCTCGTTCAGCGATGGCCTAGAGGTAAACAACAGCAACAACATCGAAACCATAAATTCACAAGCAGGGTTTCCTGTCATCGTATTTGAGAGTGAAAATTTCTCCAAATGGAAACTGAAACCGGATCGTGAAGCTTATCTTTAGGGCCTGCAGCCATTATAGTATGTTGCATCTGCTGCAGTTACAGCTAATGACAATAATAATAATAATAATAATAATAATAATAATAATGATGATGATGATGATGATGATGATGATGATAATGATGATGATGATTTCTTAATAATATTAATGATAATAATTCTTTCATGATAAGATTATAAAGGGATATAGAATGTTTCTATGAGTGATGTTCATTTCTCTCTTTATCCTACAATACACCTAAAATATAAAAAAAGAAACCCCAAAGAAACTCACTCCACAACCTCACCCGAAACAAAATAACCTCAAAAATAACAAGAAGAGAAAAAAAAATGCCAGGGAACCATCCAACCATCCAAGTAGCCAACCAGATATTTCTGAGTGGCCTTTTGTGAAGAATATATAATTGATAAATTTCTATAGAAAACTGTCTGTAAATGATTGAAGTTCAGTGAAGACGTGATTCAAAATATAATCGCGACTTGTTCAGCCTTTTATCTTTTCTTCGGAACCGAGAAGATTAAATTCCTTGAAAAGCTCAACAGAAATCTACTCAAAAGATTACATGTATGTATGTATGTATGTATGTATGTATGTATGTATGTATGTATGTATGTATGTATGTATGTATGTATGTATGTATGTATGTATGTATGTATGTATGTATGTATGTATGTATGTATGTATGTATGTACGTATGTACGTATGTATGTATGTATGCCAATAAATCATATACGTGAAATATATACGTATATATATATATGTGTGTGTGTGTATGTATGTTTACATTTACATATGTTTACGCTTATATATATGTATGTATAAATAGAAATATATATGTATATATATATATATATAATATATATATATATATATATATATGCGCATACAAATATACATACACTTATACACAAACATACATACACATATATTATCTATAATATCTCATATTTTATAAAGAGAAACTTCGTTTACGGTGGCAGCTGACACATAGTCGGATTCTCGGCGTCCATAACCTTCATGAAAATTCCTGAATAACGAATTAGTCACCATATCAGTGAGCATACTACATAAACTTCGTTGCTTAGATATACTAAGGATCTCGATTATCCAGACATAAATCTAGATGTTTCCTAACTATAGAATGCATAGTCTAATTAAAAATACACATACATGTGTGTGTAAGGATCCAGCATGTGTTAATGGTGCTATAGATAAGAATTATATTCGGTGCAACAAACAATAAAATAGATATAATTGCCTAAACGCACATAATGTGACTGAAGATGATGGCTCGGCAAAATCACCAGAGCGTTGGTGAAAATGCTTTTCGGTGGTTCGAATCATTCTGAATTCAAATCACGCAGAAGTCAACTTTTCGGTCTCATCGAGGTCAGTAAAATAGTGTACTAGTCACGTACTCGGGTTAGTTTATTTTATAGCATGCGAATAAAATTATTAGAAAGGAGTTAGTTATCGGCGCTAATTCTTATCTGAAGTGATCCACGTTATATAACTTCACTATAGAGAGCTGGTTCTTAAACCTTATTGGAGGTGCTGAACCCCGCAAGCTTCATCAGTACATTCACCGAACTCTTCGTAATTGGAAAAATAAAATATGATTTCTTCAAAACATAGATATATATTTTATTAGTGCACAAAATGAACCATGCATCAGTTGCACATAAAGTCACTGTATTCAAAGAATAAAATTAACAAAACAGGAATTTCACACAAAAACATAACTCAATGAATATTTACTGCAAATAAATGAGACTTTTGATGTTGCTTTTCATATACAAGTTCAGAAATGCGTGACCTCACCTTGGCAAATGCCACTCTCATATCACTTTCGCATCAAAGTCTGTTCCAATGGTGTGTGACTTGTCCTGCTTTACGATTAGGTACGCAACTTTTTACGATGCTGTGAGCATCGGTTTGTCGATGGGTACAAAAGCGAGAACAGGCAGAGTAGTCTTTCCATTGAATCTGGCTCTCTTCCCCTTGAATTCAGCGAGCGTTGTGTTCTTGTATTTCCCATCGCCATGCAGCTTTAGGAAGTGTTCCTTTAGTTTTGCCAGTGCTAGACTAGAATTGCCCAACTTGGCATTGCAAGTCATGCATTGAGGATGCTGACTCCCATCACGTTCCTTTGTACAAATGAATCCATATTATACGTATTTGTTCAGCCACTTTCTTTTTTTGATCGACATAGTATGAAAGGTATGAAAGATTAAACGAAAAATCACAAATGACGTACAATCACAACCGCCACAAGTCGATTACTGAGCGCACCAAATTTCCTGCAGTACAGACATCAAAGCAAGCGATGTGGTGTGATCAGCTGCAGCCAATGAAGGCCAAGCGGAGCGTGACGTCATGAATAATACGAGTGGGCTGAACGGAACGGACACACACATAAGCCTGGGCCAATTTCTGCTTTGTTCAAAGCATTTAAAAAATTTTAAATTTATTCATAAATTAATTTTTTAAAAATTAAAATTTATATTGTTATTTATCTTTTAATAAACTAGTTTATCATGGAAACTTATTTTGTGTAACACATTTTTAATTAACAACTGAATATTTGGAATCTAACACGGCAGAGAAAAATTGTTTTTTTGACGGCCGACAAAAACTGCTCGACATTGCTAGTGTGAACCGGGCTATACTGTGTGTGTCTTGACTCCTGCCGAACCCCTGAGACTGATTCAACGAACCCATGGGGTTCGATCAAACTCAGGTTTGAACCGCTGCTATAGAAAATCAAAAAATTCTATATCAGTCGCCTACAAATAAACTTATTTAAACTGTATACTACGATAAATGTCTTATTTTGGGGGGAAATTTCTGCAAATTGAAACCGTTCTTGCGGTAATAGGCATCGTGGAGCAGAGTTCTCGATGGATTAGGTTGACAAGAGTGGGTATTCTAAGGTGAATCGATTCTATGATAATGCATATGAATTCGTAGTTTTCTGAGAATCATTTCAACTCGAACTTGGGTGAGTTACGTACGATACGATTGTTTTAACTTCTTTCTTACAAATACAGTGTTATGTCAATGTCGAAAATATTTAATAATACCTTAATTCATTCGACATTGAGTTTCAAAAACCCATCAAACTGCTTAAGTCAGCAAGCCGCTATCGAATTATATATTCTATAGCCAGGTGGGGAAAACACAATTTATATTTACTTTGTTCATCAACTTGACTTTAACTCATGATCCTTCAGTAGTGAGGACGATGCTATCATTGTCACACATTATTAACAACAATAAAGCAGCAAGTGTCGGTTCTCTTTATACGCATCTGTACATGTACGTCTGTATATGAGTGTACATACATGTGTGTGTGTACAGGCGAGATTGTTTGAGGGATGGAGGCAGTCATATTCTTAGTTTCTACTTAATTATTCCGTTTCATGAGCAAATTATCCTCGATAGTTTTTAGGATATTACATTTTGTTTTTGTTGGTTTTAATTTCCCTTGGGCAGTCTATTTTTTTTATAACATCTAACACATAATTTCTAAGTGAGAGAAACTTGTGTCCAAATTATGTTAGAAATGTATATAAAGAAAAAGCGAGGCGTGGGAGAGTGAAGAAAGGGGTGATAAGTAGGAGAGAAAAAAGGTGGAGAAAGAGAAAGAGAGAGAGAGAGAGTGAGAGAGAAAAAGAGAGAAAGTGAGTGAGAGAGAGAGGGAAGGAGAGAGAAAGAGGGAGAGAGGATTTAGAAAATGCGTAAAACAATAATTTTCCAAAATTAATTGGTGAAGTCAAAGAAGAGAAGTGAATATAAAAAGCAGAGTGTGTGTAAGAGAAAAAGGAGGGAAAGTGTGTTTCTCTATATGTTTGTATGTATGCAAGTATATAATATATGTGTGTATGTATGCATGTGTGTGTGTATGTATATATATATATATATATCTATAATAATGCAGTATCTATATGGATTTACCGACGTGAAGATAGACTGAGGTTAGTAAATCAAACTAACTGGAGCTTTTTATACACTCTCTGAGGTTAGCCAGCTTTAACAACCGGTAAAAGCGACTACGATACCCACTTGGATTCTATATCTCTACCAACCTACCAACCTAACAACCAAAATTTGGAAATATATATATATGTGTGTGTGTGGTGTGTGTGAGTGTGTGTGTGCGTGTGTGAAGGCGCGCGAGATCGTGGGTGGGTTCGATTCCCAGACCGGGCGTTGCGTTGTGTTCTTTAGCAAAGCACTTCATTTCATGTTGCTCTGCGATCATTTCGTCATCTGACATGGGGCACACTGTGCCCCTGTGCGGGTAATGTCGATTTGATGGAGGAATTGAACTTACATGTTTACAAACATTTGACTACTATAAAAAAATCATCTGTGTGGTTGTTCAGCAAGAAATTTAATTCCTTATTAGCCATTAGGGCCTGATATAGAGGGACGATACAAGACAGACAAGGTGGGGGTTGTACATAAAAAGTGTGTACACAGTTTTAACAAAGGTAAACGGCTAAAAATTGCAAGTGTAAACATATAAAACAACAGTGGTACCGAAAAGGGGGAGGGAGTATTCTGGGTTGGTCATGGAAACCCCACAAGCGACAAGACAACCTTATCGCTAGGGCAGAAGCCTAGAAGTTTAGGCCCAAATTAGATATGTTCATTCAAACCATTCGTACAACTTTTACCCATTTTTGCACGTCCAGATCCAGCGACCTGAGGTCGTTAAGAAAGCGTCCTTGCTTCCAAAACGATCCCAGGCCACGCACATTTAAGCAGCCTAACTTGAGCAAAACCCCCAAAAGTGAATCACTACTTACTTTTTGGGCGGCTGGGTGAGAGATTTTTCTCACTTTTCTGGGTGGCTGTTGGAGTTTCCACAACCAGGTTTTTGTTCTTTGGAGCTTACCCACCGCATTAGGGCGGTTTTCTTTTAAGTCACTGAAAGTTGTATTAGATACTCTGAGTATTTGTACGTGAGGTGGAGCGTTAGGTGGAGTGCACAGAAAATCTTCTGGTGCGGTGTTGGTATTTTGATGTATTTTCTTAGGAGTTCATTGTTTGCGTTGATTGCAGTGATATTTTCTATTGTTTTCGACGGTGATTTTTGTATGGTGTGTGGTGCTGTTAGTGGTATTAGTGGTGTTGGTAATGTCAGCGATGCAGTTGGTGGTCGTGTGTCTGTGTTGTGGAGAGGAGCTGGGATGGTATCCTTTTTGCGTTTTTTCCTTTCGGAGATTCCCCTCCACACTTTGATTCTATGGCCGTTTCTGGGTCAGTCTCGAGAAGGGGAAGCTCAAGTGGTTCTTGTTTGTCGATGTGGTTTCTCCCTTTCGTGCTGCTGCTGTCCGTTCTGTAGTGTTCTTAGTGTTGCTTTTTCGGGTATCCTTAGCTGCTGCTGCAAATGGCGTCCCTTCCATTGTGGGTGCAGCTGCTGCTACTTCTACTGTTGCTGCTTCCGGGGAGCTTCCTTGCCCTCAATGAAGCTGTTGATGTTTTCTCTGCACACTGTGTAGTCGTTGCTGCTTTGGATGGTGGTGGGGTTAATTTTGATGCAGTCTGTGTTTACTGCTGTAGGTGCTGTTGTGGAGTCTCCTTTGCTGGAGGGGTTCGCTTCACGTTTGTTCTCGGTTGGCAAATGACGTCAACCTCAGGGGGCTCCTCCCCAATCTTTATTTTTGGTACTCGCCGTCCGAGGTATGTTAGCAGAAGCAATAGTTCGTCTGTTTTTAGGGGCATTGTGACCTGTAGTTTGGCTTCATCTTCCTAATCGAACTTTGCTACCACGGTGCCATATCTTTTCCCTCTAGCCACGTATTTAATTTTATTCCAGATGAGCTGAAAACACTTTTCCATAAATTCCTTTGGTGTATGGTAAATTTTTTGTCTTTTTGTGATAGGGTTTTATAAATTACAGTTCGTCGTAAGATGCGCTGTGAGATTTCACTAGGTGGCGTTAAAGAGACATTTCTGTCGTTTTTCTGAATTAGGTTTTTGAACATTTTCAAATCTTCAACATTTATTTTTAGATGTTCTTGTACTTTAGCTACAGTTGCGAAACCACAACTGTTAGGTTTAATAACTTTTTCTTCGAGATTTACAGTTGTTTTCCTGGTTGTGGTAGCGTTGGAAAATGTCTGTGTGCTTTCAACTGCAAAAAGGAGGTTCCCCACCTCCTTTTTGTAATGCGGAAGAGGAGGAAAGATTACTTCATGACTGGAGGCCGTATTTGAAAAAAGTAGACATATATGTACCAAGACAATACATTATGAAATTAAAATTCGCCACATAAAAGGAGAATTTTTTTAGTCAAGAAACTTTCCCCGCCAAGCAGGTCCAGTACAAATGTTCAAAATAATATTATACTCGTTTGTGTAACAAAAAACCAGCAAAACTTACGAGTGCATGAAAACACGTCCGTTCGGTAAGAAATTCAATTCTTTATTTGCCACTACGGGCTTTACATAAAGGGACAAAACAGAGCAGGCAACAGCAAATAGGGATCTACAACAGGGTGGAATGGACGGATTCAAGAACAACGTGAAAAGAATTAACAAAATAAAAATTGACATGATGAACTAATGAAACTAATAGGCACAGGAGTGGCTGTGTGGTAAGTAGCTTGCTAACCAACCACATGGTTCCGGGTTCAGTCCCACTGTGTGGCATCTTGGGCAAGTGTCTTCTGCTATAGCCCCGGGCCAACCAATGCCTTGTGAGTGGATTTGGTAGACGGAAACTGAAAGAAGCCTGTAGTATATATGTATATATGTGTGTGTGTGTTTGTGTGTGTGTGTTTGTGTGTGTGTGTTTGTCCCCCTAGCATTGCTTGACAACCGATGCTGGTGTGTTTACGTCCCCGTCACTTAGCGGTTCGGCAAAAGAGACCGATAGAATAAGTACTGGGCTTACAAAGAACAAGTCCTGGTGTCGACTTGCTCGACTAAGGGCGGTGCTCCAGCATGGCCGCAGTCAAATGACTGAAACAAGTAAGTAAAAGAGAGAGACAACAAGATGAAATGTTGGGCATGGAGAGTCCACAAGCCACGACACAATACTGCTCTCACACAGGAGACTAAGGTGGTGCGTTCAAATGTGTCACCTTCATACACAACGATCGCGCCAAGTGCATCCATCTGGTCCTGAACACACGCGGCCGTAGCAATTCTCTCTTTCTCTCATTTTTCGTTTGAGGTGGTATATGAAATAGTTTATTAAATCGTAGCCATCGAGAAAGTTGTTCGTCATTATTCCTTTCACTCTCGTCAACCACACTATCCCTTTCGGTATAGCTACCAAATAGAGAAAACTTGCCTGCCTTTCCCAGCTAAGGGAAGGAGATGGAGTAATCTTAATGATTGACAACTGTACTCCTCCCAGACGCGACAGTAGGTGTTCTGCGTAAATCCAAAGATCCGAAATCAATGGACACTGTACGATGGCGTGCAGAACAGTTTCGTTGCCCTGCTCGCATCTCAGACATGTCCGTGTGTTTGCACATTTGCACCTAAAGAGTTTATCGCAAACAGGCAGAGCTCCCCGGTAGCACTGCCAGGCCAGGTATTTCTGGTAGTTATTCATGGGTCCCAGCCCGAAAGTCCTTCGGAACAGACAAGTAACTTCACTGTAATCGAAACCCAAGGTTTCTCCCAGAATATCATCGCACTTACCAGCCACTAACCCTCTATAAAATGACGAGGTGGAACCCTCACCGATCGCATTGTCCGTACAGCAGAGAAGCGAGAGAGCTAGACTGCATTCTACTTGCCAAGCACCCTACCTAGGTCTACGTTTGGTCCACGAGTTCAGTTTGCTAAAGGAGTTGAACTGTGGGAAGACGAGTTTCACGAAGGGTGACCACACCTGTTCACCGTCTACGTAGAACTGGAGATGACTCAGCCTTAGCGCATATCTGTGCATTTTCAGCCAAGGCATGCCCAGTCCTCCATTTAGCGGTAGTTGACAGCAAATAGAGCATCTGACCGGTGGACCCCTGTCTCTCCACATGAAGCGGAAAAATAGGCGATCCAGCTTGATCAGACACAAACCTAGGAAATGCACGACGATTAGGCGGTAAATAATGACGGAAGCGGTGAACACATTCGCCAATTCGGCCCTCCCTTTCAGGGACAGCTTCCTCTCAGCCACCTGCTCGTAATCTCACTCCAGTTACTATCTATTTGGAGGTCCAGACCCCGAGCAATTTCACCGGGCCATCCGTCCAACGTCCAATGACGTTGTTCGGTGGAATCGACCTGCCTCTAAAGGTGCCGAACTACAGGCCATATGACTTACACGGTTTATTTTTGCCCCTGATACCGCTTCGTACTCTCTAATGGCATTGCCTACTAGATGCAGGTGTATATTAGAGAATACGATGACGGTGATAACGTCCGCATATACTGATACTTTCCCCTGCACCCCAGATCACGCAGGACGCCACTCTGCAGTAATGGCTCAAGTGCCAGAACATACAGGAGGGAGGATAGGGGGCATCATTGGCGGACCAAATGCACGCTACTGAACGGCTCTGAAAGATGACCGTTCATCCGAACTACCGATTGAATGTTTCCATATAAGGTGGTGATCCAAACCAGATAGCGATGGCCAACCCTATCGAACGCTTTTGGCTGATATAAATGTATCAGTACCTCTCCCATGGAGAGGGAAGCGTAATGGTTCGGCGCTGCATGTCGTCTTCATGCCCAGGAATGTTGTTCATTTGTGAGGGAAGAATGAATTCCAACACTTACACCAAAATGTTAGATCATGTTTATCAACCTTCCTTAGCTAAAATGTTCAACGATAACCTCCCAGACAGCGTAATCTTACACCAAGACAATGCTTCATGCCACACATTCAGGGTTGGTTTGAGGAGAAAAGGATGAGGGTGAAATGGACCCACCTCAGTTTCCAGACCTCAATCCCATTGAACATATGTGGTGATACTAAGGTACAAGAGTACTGTAAAATTGGCATAGCAAGTGGAGTACAAAACGTTTCGGACAATGTCTTTTTCAGGGTAAAAATAAAAAACGGCTGGAGGGAAGTAAAACACTGTAGACTTTTACATCCTCTCTGTTTTCAGAAACTACCATCTTTATCTTGATGAAAGACTCTCCAAAACACTGCACATCTCATTCCCCACTTTAATTTTGCCCTACGTTTCTGGCACTTTTTCAAAGTAATAAGTTTTGACGTTGACTATCACTATCTTCATTGGATTCAGTTTTATGTGATCTCCCTCTCTCTCTCTCTCTCTCTCTCTCTCTCTCTCTCTCCCACACACACACACATTATATAGGCACAGGAGTGGCTGCGTGGTAAGAAGCTTGTTTCCCAACCACATGGTTCCAGACTCAGTCCCACTGCATGGCACCTTAGGCAAGTGTATTCTATTATAGCCTCGGGGTAACCAAAGCCTTGCGAGTGGATTTGGTAGACGGAAACTGAAAGAAGCCTGTCGTATATATATATATGTATGTATGTGTGTGTGTGTGAATGTGTGTGTGTGAACATGTGTGTGTATTTGTGTGTCTGTGTTTGTTCCCCACCATCGCTTGACAACCGACGTTGGTGTGTTTACGTCCCCGTCACTTAGGTTTGGCACAAGAAGCAGATAAAATAAATACTACGGTTACAAAGAATATGTCTTGGGGTCGATTTGTTCGACTAAAGGTGGTGCTCCAGCATAGCCGGTAAAATTTACACTTTTTCTTATTTTTATTTTTCTAAAATTTTACCGGCGAGTGTGTTATATTATATGGC
>NC_043012.1:44806107-44808607 GCF_006345805.1 Octopus sinensis
TATACTTACATGCATAATTTGTTATGCCATTTGTTTATTCATTCTATTCCCCGCCCCGCCACCGATTCTCGTCCACCACCCAACTAGCCAGCCAGCCAGCCAGCCAGCCAAACAGCAAGTGGAATTGCCAAACGAACGATTATCTTAACCGTTGTTTCTTTTCTTGATTTCACTTCTATCTATCTATCTATCTATCTATCTATCTATCTATCTATCTATCTATCTATCTATCTATCTATCTATATCTATTCATCCATCTATCTATTTGTCTGTCTATCTATCTATCTATCTATCTATCTATCTATCTATCTATCTATCTATCTATCTATCTATCTATCTATCTATCTATCATCTATCTATCTATCTATCTATCTAGCTAGCTACCAACCTCTCTATCTATTCTTTTACTCATTCTTTAACGTCACTGTGGATTGTTATTTCCTCATGTCTGACCATTATATCTCGGATGTTCCTAACACCTTCGTTTCTTCTGTTTCTCGTTTGTTCTTTAATTCATTCGTATATCTCACTATTCTTTACTTTATACTGAGAAGATGATTTTGGTAAACACTCACGCATGCGTACCTACATCCCTTTGTCCGTCCGTACGAACATACGTACGTATGTCCCTACCTAGCTACATGCTTACCAACCTTCTTACATATTTACTTACATGCATATACATGTTTACGCACGCACGCACATACATACATATATACATACATACATACATACATACATACATACATGCATACATAATACATACATACATAATACATACATACATACATATATGTGCAAACATAGTCTTGCATTTATACATACATACATACATTCAACAATCCATTCATTCATCCATCCATACACACGTATGTGTGCATATATACATGTGCTGGTATATATATGAATGTTTAAATATATCTGTATGCATGGCTACGTATATCTAACATATATGTACTATGTAGGCATATATGTATGTACTTGTATATGTCTACTTAGCAAATAATCTTATACATATACATAGGGAAGCGAATACGTTCAAATACCTATCCATACATATACATTTTCTTCGTTTATCTATCTAACTAAATAATCCTTCACAAATTACTCCCACCCCGACACTTTATCAACTTCTAGCATTGACAATGTCAGCTTCGTTCCTAACCCTCCTGTTTGTTGTATAGATTCATTCACGATTTGTTTTCCCTCTTGCTTCTCTTGCCATGCTATTTCGTGTTGTGTTTATTTTCTTTGGTGCATTCTTTCTCACTTGAAGAAATCTTTATGTAACACAAAGACATATTTTCTTTTTACTTGTTAGGCAGAACAATACTTGTCTTCTATAGTGTTATGTGATATATTGGTTACGGATAATGTGTGGTGGACTGGTGGGTGTTTAGTGTGTAATGGTGGGTATTATGTTTAGTAGTGACAGTGGGTGTATTGTTAAGGCGCAATCTACCATAATGAATGTGTGCTATGGGTTAGAGGTGTGTGTTGAGTACTACACTGCTTTTGATGAAGTTGTGCGGTGTAGTGATAGGCTCTGGATCGTTTCTGGGGACATTCATGCGGTGGAGAGAGGTTCTTAGAGGTTTGTAATGATCATATTGATAAGAAAAATCTATGAATGTAGATTAATTGCGACATATTTTTGTATCTCCAAGGGCTATATGGATACATGTATTTTTTATAATCACTTTTTAATCGGATGTGGAGATTAGGCCCTCACAACCGTTTTTTTAGGTTCTCCCAGACAGGTGGTAGCGATGTACTTATTTACTGTAAAATTGTTCCAGGGGAAATGAAGTTGTAGGCTTTATGGAGGTTGCAGTTTCCGGAAGGAAGACTTAGGCAAAGTGTCTAGTCGTATTTAACTCGACGTCACTAAAACATCCTTTTAAATACAATAAAGCATCTTTGACAAATGGGAGTGTAAGTAACTTGGTCTCACCCCTACTCTCTGTTGGATGCAATTGCGACGTTTTGGTGGGTATTAGAGAGTTAGAAAAATGCCTATATTTATTCTGTTTCTTTACAGATTGAGTTCGAATCGCACCAAAATCAGCTTTGCCTCCTAATCTTCCGGAGTTGAGGATATAAGGAACCAGTTCATTGTTAGGTATCGAACAGATAGGAATGTTTGTACCAGTTTTTCGGACCCTGAGTTCGCTGCAGCGACATTGGTGCCAAACTGTATCACCTGTTATCTTTATTTGGATAACAGCAGCGGTGTGGAGAAGGAGACATGTTGCACAGATAGCAACGAGTTTTGCACACACACCCTAACCGCATTGAACAGGTCCTCGTGAAGGTGAAAAAGTTTCCAGGTGCAGTCACAAAGTAAATCCTGGACGACAGAGGACACATATATACAAAAGTAGCCGAGCCATGTATGTCGCTACTATATAACTTCATGAATCACTTCTACTGTTATATGTAATAATGTTTAGCTATCATATCTGCTGCGTGTAAAAATCAGACTATAGGTGGAATTTAT
>NC_043012.1:44813607-44818607 GCF_006345805.1 Octopus sinensis
CTACGATTCCCTAAAACTTGAGAACTACACGACCAATTCCATTCAAATTTTACACATGCCTTACTTAGAATCTATGTAGTTTCATCGGCAAAAAAATGTTCAACTTCTTGCCTAGAGCGAGCCCATAGCAATATCATATCTTCTCCACTATTTCAGTATTACGTGTTAAAAGTGAAACAAAAACTTTTCTCTATTTTATGTCAGATACTTTCACTTTAACAATTAAAAAAATAATATCAATTGAATTATATGTAGTAAGTAATAATTAAAATCAAACCAAAGTATAATATAATCGTAACATAACAAAAGTAAAAATAGCAATTGGTATAAAATTGCATCAATGATTTGAACTTGAATAAGTGGTTTCACATGAATGGGAATAAATTAAAAATAAAATTAGCGTGCATAAATGGAATAGTCCAGATGGATAATAAAAAATTAAATTAAAGAAAAGACTATTGTCTATAAAGTATACAATGTAGAGAAAAAAGAAGATTTGAACACATGGAGGAAAGCACCTTCGAGAAGTGTCTTGGTGCGACTATGAAAGGTATCTAATCAGAGGCGGTAAATTTGCCACAATAGAAGCAAGGTTCGAGTCAACGGAGCGTGCAAGGGAGTACTCCACTCGAACTTGCAAAGTGGAAATATTTTAGTTTTACCTTTATATCTGGGACGTAGGACGTCCCGGAAAAAAATTAAAATGCCCCTCCACCAGAAGTAGAGGTAGGCTGGATTGTAGCCACACTTCTAAACAAGAGGGAGGACAAGATACAATTGATCGAAATTACAAGAGACGGGCTAACAATTCCAGTCTGTTATATATTTTGAGTATTGTTATCACTAGCGATATCAAGATATAACTTTGTATTTTGTATGTTATGTGTAGATGTATATATATAAAGATGTACATGTAATATGTACACATATATATACACATATATACATGCACTAGCATTATGACCCGGCATATATATATATGTGTGTGTTTGTATATGTATATATATATATATATATATATTATATATAGATATATATATATATATATATATACACATATAATATATATATATACAAACGAAACAGCAGCCTCATTACTATGATAAGTATATACATCGTGTTTATATATACATATACAGAGAGGGTGAGAAAGAGACTAATAGATAGACATATAGAGAAAAACATATGTATATATATATATACATATATACATATATGTACATATATATATGCATATATATGTATGTTTATACATATGGCTAAGAGTCGTTTTGACTCTCATTTCTAGCAATGCTGGTGCTGACTTGCACCATTAGTCAATTTAGTAACGACTGTACTTGTGCTTTTTGATTACAAATTGCGAACGAAGAACGATCCATTTCTCGACAGTATTGTAACTTGCGATGAAAAATGGATTCTGTACAATAATAAAAAAAGATTTTCGCAGTGGTTGGACCAAACTGAAGCAACGAAAACCTTCCCTAAACCCGAGCTCTTCAAAAAGAGGTCTATGGTGACTGTTTGGTGGCGTACTGCTCGACTCATCTCACTGGGTAAAGACCCCCTTCGGTCATGAGTGACCATGGGTTTGCACCTAGAGAGTTACCCTCTGAGGCACAAGTCTGGGCAAGGTTTTTTTATGGAAGACCAGTAGTCGCCCATGCATACCGGCCTCCCCTCTCCACGCCACCAGTGTTATCCAAGGGAAAGACAAATGTCGATACAGCTTGGCACCTGTGACGTCGCAACTCATCTCTACAGCTGAGTGAACTGGAGCAACGTGAAATAAAGTGTCTTGCTCAAGAACACAACACGCAGCCCGGCCCGGGATTCGAGCTCACAACCTCACGATCGTAAGCTCGACGCTCTAACCACTGAGCCATGCGCCTTCACATCTCACTATAACTTCTTAAAACCCGGAAAAAACATTACTGCAGGAACATATTGCCATGAAATTGCCAAAATGAACGAAAAACTGCTATTTCTCCGTTCCAGACTGGTCAACAGAAGAGGACCAATCATTCTTCATAGCAATGCTCGACTTCACGTCTCACTCATGAGGCTCCAGAAGTTGAGGGAATTTGGCTACGAACTTCTTCCCCACCCAGCTTATTCCCCAGACTTTTCTCCTACCGACAACCACTTTTTCAAGCACATTGATGGTTTCCTACGAGAGGAGTTCAAAGACCAAACTAATGTTGAAAGTCTGTTCGAAGAGTTCATCCGTTCCAGAACTCCAGATCGTTATGTTACCGGAGTAAACAAACTTGTAACTCGTTGGCAAAATGTGTGGATTGCAATGGTACTGTCTTACTTTGATGAATAAAATTTCCGCATTGTTGAAATATAGTGTGATGAATTCCATGTTTCAAAACGTTTCTTACATTTTACTCAGCCTGATATATATATTATGTATATATGTAGATGTATATATGTATAAAGGTGTGTGTATATATATATATAAATTAAATTAGAGATAAAACCACTATTAGGCAACTCAAACTGTGATAGACAAACCAAAACATAAAAAACAAAAAATAAATATAATTAATATAATATAAATATAATATAAATTATATTAAACTTTTTAATACCTTTTGGTTAGTTTAAAAAAAATCAAAAGTTTAAAAATCTATAAATTAAAAATTTAAAATATATAAACATATAAAAATATATAAATATAAATTCAAAAAATTCAAATTTTAATAATTTAAATTTTAAATTTTATATTTTATATATATATTATATATTATATTAATTATATTTATTTGTTTTTTTATGTTTGAGTTTATCACTGTTTGAGTTGCCTAATAGTGGTTTTATCTCTAATTTAATTTATATTTATACTGTGAAATTTGATTTACCAAAATCTAATTTTTCCCTGTAAGTTTGGATATACTCCCTAATATTATATATATATATATATATATATATATATATATATATATATATATATATATATCTATATATATATATATATATATCTTTTATCTTCTATATTTTTCAGTCATTAGACAGCAGCCATGCTGGAGCACCTCCTTGAAGAATTTTAGTCGAACAAATCGACACCAGGACTTATTTTTTAAGCCTAGTACTTATGCTATCGGTCTCTCTGCCGAACCGCTAGGTTATGAGAGCGTAATTTGTCAAGCTGTGATGGGGGGAATATAAACAGACAGACAAGCGCGCGGGCACAAAAACACAAACACACAAACACACAAACACACACACACACACACACACACACACACACATAGGGACTTCTTTCAGTTTCCTTCTACCAAATCTACTCGAAAAGCTTTCGTCAACCCGAGGATATAGTAGAAGACACTTACCCAAAGTGCCACGCAGTGGGACTGAACCCATGACCATGTTGTTGGTAAGCAAGCTACTTACCACACAGCCTCTCCTGTATATATGTATGTATGTGCGTGTGTATGTATATCTATGTGAGTGCTTATATGTGTGCTTATGTATGTACAAATAAGTATATACAACTATTAATTTCTTACAGGCATGTATAGTTGTATATACATGATGCATAAATCTAGATATTCATGCATGTATACATAGTGATAAAAATATATCAGAGAAACGTACTATAAACAAGAATAGATTCATTAAAAAAAAATATTACATCAGATATTAAAAAAAAAAGGAAGTCGAAGTTTTTCTCTTTCAACAAGACAATATTCCACTGTGCATTTGTGGTATGTGCACTTTTACCAACATTTGGGATACTTGATTGGTCTATAGAGGAAATCCCACTCAATAAGCATAAAAAAATCCTGCGACGTCATGAAACTGCTTGGAAATTTCCACAGATGCAGATACTTTTACTATTGTCACTAGTAGTTCACTGTGGCCACCAAGTGCAGCAAAATAGTTTTGTATGTTTGTGGTGTGGTATATATATATATATATATATATATATATATAATATATATATATATATATATAATATATATATATATATGCGTGTGTATATAGGGAGAGTTTACGAAAAAAACAAAAGACGAAGGGCGGTGGTGTACAAAACAAACAGATGTATTTAGTAAACGCTCAGGAATAGAAAAAAAGTATTTTACGTTTCGAGCCTACGCTCTTCTACAGAAAGGGACACAGAAAAAACAAGGAGAGAGAATATATATATATATATATATATATATATATATATATATATATATATATATATTATATATATATATATACACACGTAGAAGTGGAGGCGCAATGTTAGGTTAGGGCAGCGGATTAGCGGTTTCGATCGCAGACTGGGCGTTGTGTGTATTTATTGAGCGGAAGCACCTAAGCTCCACGAGGTTCCGGCAGCGGGTGGTGTAGACCCCCTGTTGTACTCTTTCGCTCCAACTTTCTCTCATTCTCTCTTCCTGTTTCTTGGGTAACGCTGTGATGGACTGGCGTCCCGTCCAACTAGGGGGAACACATACGCCACAGAAACCGGGAAACTGGGCCCACGAGACTGGCTAGGCTTGAAAAGGGCGCATAAAAATAAAAAATATATATGCAAAGACATATAACACACACACACACACAATCACATACACACACACACACTCACAAACACACACACACACACACATATATATATGTATGTATGTATACACGCACATACGACTGCTTGTGTACACCCGTACCTTAACATGTGTAAAAGTTGGTCGGAACAAACATATATACGTGCTTGAAGTGCTTGGAATTGAAACGGCTGTTGAAGGGAGATTCCATGTAGCACCGCAAGTAGAATGATGAAATGGCCTTTGCGTCTTTACTAAGGCTTATAATGTTTTAGCAGATGTATCAAGCTATGTTCTGTTGGTGACAGGGTGTGCAGAAACATATGGTCTTCAAACAGTATCATATGTAGGGATGGAACCCCCTCCGAGAAAACATGTTCTCTTGGTGAGAACGTGTGTAGAATGAATAGTTCTGTGTGCAGACACTGAGGTTGACAAGGTTTCACACCGAGATAGTGAGTATAT
>NC_043012.1:44821107-44823607 GCF_006345805.1 Octopus sinensis
GCAACATAATGTGTACTTAACATACGAACACATGCAAAAAGCCAACACACATATAGAAGC
Source organism: Octopus sinensis (assembly GCF_006345805.1). Lineage (NCBI taxonomy): Eukaryota > Metazoa > Mollusca > Cephalopoda > Octopoda > Octopodidae > Octopus > Octopus sinensis. The sequence goes on from NC_043012.1 coordinate 44,821,168, forward strand.
ATCATCAATGTAACATACACACGCACAAATGTAAACACATATACGCAGAGGTAATTCATCAATCTGCGTACACATGCAAATTCCCCCTCCCCATTATGCCTCTCACATAAATACATGTATAGACACACACAAGTGCACACAAACCTTCCCAAAAGACCACATAGAAACACATGGTATGGAACACCAGAGTAGAATTATGCACAAAAACAAAATAAAAATAAACAAAAAATGCATACACGTACCGTACACGCAAATATATTCTCAAAATATCGGTGTCTTTCTTTTTCTTTCTTACACATATATTCTAAAAACAAAACAAAACAAAGCAACAACGCACACATGAATTCATATTGACATAGAAACGTACACTAACACATAGGCACACACGTATATACACACACATCTACAAATATACATAGGTAGCACGTGCAAAAAACGGTGTTTTGAATAGTTCTAAAACTGCAGAATTTTTTCGCCGACATCAGATAAGCCATTCACCCGGCAGTTTTCTAATATGGAAGATAAAAAAAATATTTAAAAAAAAAAGTTTTTCTTTTTGTCATGTATCTATTAGAATCAGTAAAGATACGGTGAATAAAGCAATTTTGTTTTCGTTTACTTATTTCACTTTTTTTCTCTCAATACCTTGCAATCTCTTGGAAAGTTGGTCCTGAAACCATCTGTACCTAAGAAAGTCGATGGTGGGAGAGAAGGAAAGATAAAATCAGAGGAAAATAAATGGAATTTAGGGAAGGATGAGAAACAAAACGAATCGAAATAGGAAAAAAAATAACAAAACAAAACACAAAAATAAAATTGAGAGAAAGGTAATTTTTATGTAGAATAATGCAATAATATTTGAATATAGAAAAATCTAATCTGTGCAATTGATTTATTGGAGACTGAAGAAGATTGCAAAGACCTGGGTGAAAAGGTGCTTGCAAAGATGGGGAGAGAGAGAGAGGGAGAGAGAAAGAGAGAGAGATAGAGAGAGAGGGAGAGAGAGAAATTTTTGGCAGTCTTTGAACTTTGAGCCGATCCAAACAGATGGTGGTTTAGTCAAAATAAATGAAGCTGTATATGTTGTGATTGTTGATGTTGTTGTTGTTGTTGCTATTATTATTATTATTATATTATTATTATTATTATTATTATTATTATTATTGATTGAGTGATTGATTGTTGTTGTTGTGTGTTTGTATTCTGAATTGATTGGCTGCTTAATTGTCTGGTTGATGGCAAATGTCAAACGGCATTAATAATGTGATAAATAACAAATTTTAATATTCATGATATCTCAGTCCATATATATATATATATATATATATATATATATATATATATATATATATATAATATTTTCGTAATTTACGCTTAACATCCATATATTTTGATGCAGGGTAATGAGGAAGTTTGGCATTCAAGGGTCCTATTATAATATTCAGTGAAGTTAATTGAGTTACTACCCTGAGTAACGAAACATGTATTACCTAGCAAAGAGACGTACACATCAAATAATAGTCGATAAGAAGCTCTGAATTTATTGTTCTTTTCATAAGCCTCATAAACACACACACACACACACACATATTGTATGATATATATACAGAGTTGGCCAAAAGTCACCTGACGGAAAATCATAACCATTTAATTCCAAGATTTATTTATGTTTAACAACTGAATGAATTTAAAAAAAAAGTATCTAAATATGAAACATCATGCAAAGTGTTCAAACTGATGTCCCTCTGGAGCGACACATTTTTTTATCCGAGTCAATACAGAATTACAGAAAGTATTTATGGAATTTTGATTTACTGTCGGTTGATTGTATATATATCTATATCTATATATATATAGACAGTTGAAACACTCCTGTCACAACCTGGGATCTTGAAGACTACTTTAATGCAAGAAAGTATACTAGTCCCTTAATATTTGATATTCAATATTTCATCTATTCAATAAGACAATGAATACTTCATTTCATTTTACTATATATACTATTTATATTATATATTCTATATTCTACATTAATATTATAAAGAATATAAATAAAACATAAAAACAGACAGAGTTGGAATTCTTTGAATAATATATATCCCTCTATACACAATCATACAAGCCCCTTATATATATATATATATATATATATATATATATATATATATATATATATATATATATATATATATATATACATACATACATACATACATACACACACACACATACACACATATATGTATAATCTCAATAATACTAAAACTCTAGAGATGTTTGTGTGTACCCGAGATATTAGAAATAGCATATTTTATCGTATTTGTTTTGTATATTTATGTTCATACTTACCTTCACCAGAGCAGTACAAATTTTTGTGATATCTGAACCTCTAGTTATTAATGAAAACGATTAAACACAATGTTTGTTATTTTTTGACGAA
>NC_043012.1:44828607-44830900 GCF_006345805.1 Octopus sinensis
AGCACAACAGCAGCTTATCTGAAACATAATCCACACCTCATCCAGTTTTTATCCTGGAATAATTCTTTTCTTGATTTGATCTTCCTCAAAGTTCACTCCTTGTATGGGTTAAATCTTCTCCTGGCATAGTTCCTTCAGGTTTTTGATGAACTATTCTCTTCTCTGCGTATCAACTAAACAATTTTTGTCCTCACTATCCACCTCGAAACCTATCGGCAAAAGCACACATTTTCGTCAAGTATAGGCTTTGTTTTAAACATTTAAAAGCTAATTTAAGAGACAATACTTGGCAACAATGCTTTCCATGGTGTGTTCAAATGCTCAGAAAACTGCTTTCTCCATGATAAACACACAACATCTGCAATGGTGATTTTCCCTAAAACTCTTCTAGTGTTGCATCAGACTCTTCAAAATAGACCCTGAATAAGATGCATTGTGTGTAATGTTTTAAAACATATAAGAATTGCTGATCGGAGGACTGTAGCTGAGAAATAGTACGAAGAAGTAGCAAAGGAGCTGATCAAATTCCATTAAGTTAGGGCGGTGTGCTGGAGCATTATCCATTACAGAAATATACATTGAAGCATTTTTTCATTGAGGCAGTCAAGTACAGTGAGAGCAAGCAAGCACATCAGTGAAACATGCAGTAACCAAATTCCTAGTAACTCAGGCCTTCGAAATGGAAACCCATTGAACTTCTTCAAGAATATTCGGCAGAACACCAAGCCTGCTCTTTTTAATGTTATTGATGACTACGGGGTATCCGAATGATATAATATGAGTGGCTTCATTTTCTAATCCGCTGAAGCAACTTTAGTCTTTTGTTTATCGGTATATTTCTAGCAATATGCCCACCTGTTCTGTGGAGCAAGTCATTTTGGAGATCTCTTTTCCCCCAAAAGCCTATCTCATCACAATTAAATAACACGATATATTTTTGCAGTGACTGAGTTGGAATAGGTAGCTTTACCATGTCTTGAAATACAGTACCCACCAGAACGGGTTTTAAATGATTCGAAACAACTGCTTTAAAGTTCATTACTTTTACACCACAAGTAATCGAATATCTCTCTCAAGCTGTATTTAGCTTTTTCACAAATAAGTTATCCACTCACTGATGTACCAGCTAAGTAATATCTGTTATCTACAGCCATTAAAGATCCCCCATTTCAATTGTGTGAGGCACAAGTGCTTTTCAGCCTATACGAGCCCTTCACTATTACTTTATTATTTTATCTCATTTGCTCCCTCTCTCTTTCTCGATAATTAGATCAGGGATTCCACTGTGGGGCAGGCAATGCGTTGTGTCCTTGAGCAAGGCATTTCATTTTACACTGCTCCAACCTACTCAAGCAAAAATGATTACCAGCCATGTGCTGGTGTAGTTCTCTGTCCTTGCGGTTGTCATATAATAAGCGTTTCCTTATATACTACTGTAGACGCCACTCTCTTGCGAGCAACGTCTATATAACGCGCGCGCCCACACACACATTTACATATTTGTGTGTATATATATATATATAATATATATATATATATATATTATATATATATATATATATATATATATATATGTATGTAGTATATATATATGTATATAAGCAATATGAGAGGTATTGTATCCAGAAGACGCAAGGTAGCAGGTACGCAATGTAAGTGCTATGGAAGGAGTGAGGAGTCTAATGCGGGTCTTGTATGAGCATGTGTAGTTAGATAAAATGAGTCAACAAAGCCAAGGCTGTGTGGAATTTTCAGGACATCTATAAAGAGAAAAACTTATAGCTGTTTCTGGGATATTAGTGATATCCCTTCATCAGAGACGATGTGAGATCGTTAATAGAGGAAAATATTCGAGTTCAATATGAGGAGTTATTTTAGAAAAGGAAGCAAATAAGGAGAATATGGGGAATAGGAGAATGATGTAGAAATAGAATAAAAACATATAGATGTTCTAGTTGCAGTTCCATTGATAATGGAACTGCAACTATAATATCTATATATGTTTGTATTTCTATTTCTACATTCATTCTCCTAGAAATGCTTCCTGTCCTTAGTATATAATACAATAGTAGTTCATATTTTGTCATCACAAATGGAAAGTATGGAGACGTAGATTCCATGCGCTGTTCATTCAAAGGGGTCTTGTGGTGTGGATGAAAATCTGAGAAGGCAGTGGTAGGATTAAGTCAATAGAGAGAGGAGAAGAGATGTGTAAGTTAAAATGAAGAGCGAAGTCAAAGGAAAATGTGATAGAGGAATGAGAGAGAAAGAAAGAAAGAGGTGTATATCAATA
>NC_043012.1:44831000-44841000 GCF_006345805.1 Octopus sinensis
TATATATATATAAATATAATATATGTATGTATGTATATATATATGTATATAAGCAATATGAGAGGTATTGTATCCAGAAGACGCAAGGTAGCAGGTAACGCAATGTAAGTGCTATGGAAGGAGTGAGGAGTCTAATGCGGGTCTTGTATGAGCATGTGTATGTTAGATAAAATGAGTCAACAAAGCCAAGGCTGTGTGGAATTTTCAGGACATCTATAAAGAGAAAAACTTATAGCTGTTTCTGGGATATTAGTGATATCCCTTCATCAGAGACGATGTGAGATCGTTAAATAGAGGAAAATATTCGAGTTCAATATGAGGAGTTATTTTAGAAAAGGAAGCAAATAAGGAGAATATGGGGAATAGGAGAATGAATGTAGAAATAGAAATAAAAACATATATAGATGTTCTAGTTGCAGTTCCATTGATAATGGAACTGCAACTATAATATCTATATATGTTTTTATTTCTATTTCTACATTCATTCTCCTAGAAATGCTTCCTGTCCTTAGTATATAAATACCAATAGTAGTTCATATTTTGTCATCACAAATGGAAAGTATGGAGACGTAGATTCCATGCGCTGTTCATTCAAAGGGGTCTTGTGGTGTGGATGAAAATCTGAGAAGGCAGTGGTAGGATTAAGTCAATAGAGAGAGGAGAAGAGATGTGTAAGTTAAAATGAAGAGCGAAGTCAAAGGAAAATGTGATAGAGGAATGAGAGAGAAAGAAAGAAAGAGGTGTATATCAATATATGCACGTATGTTTATATATGTGCGTGTATACATTATTATACAGGCCTGCGTACTTGTGTATTTAAACCCGTAAGTGCCATTCTAACATATCATCCCACCTCACATACCCCATACATTTCATTACTTATTTCTTTACTACACACAAGGGGCTAAACACAGAGAGGACAAACAAGGACATACAAACGGATTAAGTCGATTATATCGACCCCAGTGCGCAACTGGTACTTATTTAATCGACCCCGAAAGGATGAAAGGCAAAGTCGACCTCGGCGGAATTTTAACTCGGAACGTAGCAGCAGACGAAATACTGCATTTCGCCCGGCGTGCTAACGTTTCTGCCAGCTCGCCGCCTTACATTTCATTACTTACATTCATATCTCTTCCAGCACTCCCCTACTCCTCTCCCACCCCCTCATAATATCTTGACCACCAACTAACACTCCTTTTTTCCCATTTTTCTCTTTCTTACACTTCTTTCATTTTCTCTTCCTCTTGCTTTACTTCTTTTCTCACTTTTTCCTTTGACCTCGCTCTTCATTTTAACATACACATCTCCTCTCCCATCTCTATCCACTTAATACTAACACTACATTCTCAAATCTGTATTCACACCCCAAAACCCCTTTGAATGAACAGCACATGGAATTTACGTATCCAAACTTTCCATTTTTGATGACAAAATATGAACTTCCATTGGGCAAGAAGCATTCCTACAAATTCTACACATCACTCTCCTTGGATAATGGAACTGCAACCAGAACATCTATATATGTTTTTATTTCTATTTCTACATTCATTCTCCTATTTCCCCATATACTCCTTATTTGCTTCCAAAATAACTCGTCATGTTGAACTCTAATATTTCCCTCTATTTAACCATCTCACATTGTTTCTGATGAAGAGATATCCCTAATATCCCAGAAACAACAGTAAGTCTAACTTTCTCTTTATAAACGTCCTGAAAATTCCACATAGCCTTGGCTTTGTTGTCTCATTTTATTTAACACAAACACGCACACAAACACAGACCACACACACAGACAGATATATATATATATATATATATTATATATATATATATATATATATATATATATATTATATAGAAAACAAATCAAATTGCGATAGAATATATATATAATATATAATATATTATAATATATATATGCAGATATATACATACGTATATATATGCATACATGGGTACACGCATGTATATATATCATTTCAAGTATTATTTGATTGAACGCCACGCATCCACACACACACACACACACACACACACACCACCATATATATATATAATATATATATATATATATTTCTAGATCACAGGCTAGAAATTGCCTGATTTCCTTCGTCAACACCATATTCGATAGATAGATTTACCAAATGCCACAAGCCTTCACCTCTGACAAGCACCATCAGATAGTGGGGGGAGGGTGCAGATGTTAAAACTAAGTAATGACTGGGACCGTAAAAATTTCCCTCCAAAATTCTGCTATGCGCGCCGCCTGGGTGATCGCAATGGAGTAAGAAATCCGCATGGTAATACAATAAAAATGGTAAATAATTTTTCAGTGGTTTTTCATACAACCAACAATTATTTACCGGTAAATTTCGGTATGTAAATATGACAATTTCAGCGTCAGGAACTTCTGTAAAGTTCAGTATATAGTAAAAATAATTAAAAGGGCGGGCAACAGGCTGCTTCGCTGCATACCGAAGGAATTAGAAATGGCAGTCAAAGACTGTTTTTTCCATTTTCTACAAGTGGAGGTTCCATATACGACAAACCCTGCGATTCACATACGCAATATCGGAGTAGCAAATAAACGAAAACAATCTCTTACCGTCAATGGTGAACATACCCAGGCGGCGTGCATGGCAGAATTTTGGAGGGAAAATTTACGGTCCCAGTCATTACTTAGTTTTAACATCTGCACACCTCCCCCCACTATCTGAGGTGAAGGCTTGTGGCATTTGGTAAATCTCTCTCTCTCTCTCTCTCTATATATATATATATATTCTTTTATTCCTTTATTCTTTTACACGCTTCAGTCATTTGACTGTGGGCATGCTGAAGTACTACCTTAAAGAGTTTTAGTCGAAGACATCGACCTAAGAACATTCTTTGTAACTCTATTACTTATTCTGCCAGTTACTTTTGCCGAGCCGCTAAGTTGTCAAGCTATGATTGGAGGACAAACACAGACACAAAGATACACACATATAAATACACACACACACGCACACACACCACACACACACACACACACACACACCACACACACACACCACACATATATATCGATATATTATATATATATATATATATATATATACACGATGGGTTTCTTTCAGTTTCCGCCTACCAAATCCATTCACAAGGCTTTAGTCGGCCCGGGGTTATAGAAGACAATTGCCGAAGTTGTGGAAGTAAGCTTCTTACCATGCAACCACGGTTGCGACTACCCCATATGCGTGTGTATAATTATATATATATATATATAATATATATATATATATATATGTATATATATGTATATATAAATTAACAAACTGAGGAAAAGAGATCCTTCAAAGGGGTCTGTTAAACATCCAATTCACTTGTACATCAGTTGAACACCATATTAATATGGCAATTACAGAGATAAATTAATAGAGAAATACTATTGACATTCCAATAATTTATTCATATCATAATATTACATGATATACTATGAATATAATATAGCGTAATATTATATACATAAACAATTATTGACAAAACCATAAAAGGCCAACAAATCGTTTCGACTTATAATACATTCTGATATATATATATATTATATATATATATATATATAATATATAAATAGATACATATATACATAAACTTACATATATGTATCAATATGTATATGTATATATATATAATATATATATATATATATATATATATATATATATATATATATATGCTCACATATATTTATACATATGTGCCTTCGTCGGTATCTTTTTATAGTTATTGATGTAAAGCAGTGTGTCGAGCTGCAGCTCTTTATATAAAAAATAAGGTAACGGAGACACTCTACGGAGAACATTAAAATCAGAATGTGAGTGAAAGGAGAAATGCAGTCGATATGTGAGACTAAAATGCCACAGAACGACCGCAGTCAAGTGACAGAAACCAATAAAACAATGGCACATACATACGTCTCTTCTCATTTATTGTTTTGTGCTAAGTCGAATTTTCTGATATTCGTGCATTTTCCCCTGTGAAGTTTTAGTCAATGTCTTCAGTAAAACGGACTCCAGCTGGTAAACCTCGGAACAAACAACCCTGTCCTATCTACACTATATGTCTGTTATAGCGGTTTCTCTTTCACAGCTAAGCGCTCTCAGATTTGTGGTGTACGAAGGATGTAGCATGAAGTGAAAGATTCTTATATAGTTTATTTATTCTTAATAACCTTATCAAACGCCCATGACCATTCCCAAGGATATCGTTAAAATCTGAACAATTGATTTAAATACGATGACTAAAATGATGATAGCGGTGAGGATGATAATGCTGACAACGACGATAAGGATTATAATGATAACCGGGATGATGATAATGATATCGCTGTTGTTGTTGGCTGATAATGGTGATGATGATGAGGATGGTTATAATATTTTACTTTATTCATTTCAAACTACAGCAATGGCAGAAACAACAGAAAAATGTAGAAAATATCGACATAATTTTGATTTCAAATTCTAGCAAAGGCCAGCAAATCCGCGGAGTGGGTAAGTCGATTACATTAACACTAGTACTCAACTGGTACGTGTTTTATAGGTCATTTATTGGTCCTTTCATCATGTTAAACCGTTAATCCATTTTTCTGTCGAAGGCTTGAAACGTCAAATGTTTTTTCCCTTCTTCCCGAACATCAAACTATTACACCTGTTTGTTGTTCCCTCACCTGTTTTTGTCTTTTGTTTTCTGTATATTCGAATCACTTATTTTATCAACACTGAAAGGATGAAAAGCAAGGTCGGCCTCAGCGGTATTTGAACTCAGAACGTAAAAACGGATGAAATGCCGCTAAGCATTTTTCCCGACGAGCTAATTATTCTGCCAGCTTGCTACCTTCCATATAAACATGATATTAAAAGACATCATTAAGAAGTGCATTCTTGTACTTGCAAATAACAGCAACATTTGCAGCAGCATCCGCAGTAGGAACAACAACAACAAAAGCAGAGCAATAAATAAATAAACAGCAAAACACTAATGTAGAAAAAGCGGTAACAGTTTGTGGTGAGAAATGTTGGTTTCATTTAAGACCATAGAGTTCTTTAGTCATCAGCAATGATTCCTTCTTCTATTCTCTCTCCTTCTTTCCATCATCAACATCAGTATGACCAACTATAATAACACCGATAGCAACAGCAAATGTATTGACCAGACTTCAATAAATGGCCGAATTGAGTACATCGACCGATCGATTATTCCAGAAGGATTAAATCTACTTCCGGTGAAGTAGAATTGCATTATAACCAACCATTTTAGAAAAGTAAAAAGTCAAGTTGGTGGCCAGCAAAGCTGAAGTTGTTGATGGCAGTTGAAAGGTTACACAGCTTTCTGAAGAGGGAGAGAAAGAGAGAGAGTGAGAGAGAAAGACACAGAGAGAATATGGGGAAAGAAAGATAAAGAGAAAGAAAGAGAGATATAAAGAAAGGTAAAGAAACGATGGAAGAAAAGATAAAAGCGAAAACAGAAGAGAAAGAGAAAAGCAGACGACAGACGAAATGGTGGAAATGTAAATGAAATAAAGACTTGAAAGAAAGAAACGCAATGGAAGAGAGAAGTAAAAGTAATAGCTGAAACATCGAAGTCATTGAAAGACAGAAGAAAAGGAAGTAGAAACAATAGCGAGAAAGATAAATACAAATGTACTCTGTGTGTGTGTGTGTGTGTGTGTGTGAAGAGAGAGAATGAGAGGGGCTGAGTGTATTATCGAATGAAAAAAAGCAAAATCAAGCTTTTGTAGAATTAGGAGAAATGCGTGAAAGCAAGAGTGAGAAGGAGAGAAGATAGGAAAAAATCATATCAATCTAAAGAGTGAAAGAACGATGCGGATTGAAAGTAGTGCATTGAGATTTCTAGAGCAGTCATGCTTATGGACTGCATCAAGGCACAGAAGAGATATTTTCTATTTTGTAATGATTTAGATTTCATTGAAGACTTTTACTACAACTTCGTAAATATTGAACAAAAGACTTCCACATGGTTTATATAATTTGTTATGTTGTTGGAAGGAAAAAGAAATTCCTGATATATAAATTTCTAGATTATTTCTATACACACATACACATATACACACACACGCGCACGCACAAACACACACACATGTATATTTATTTATTTATATATGTGTGTGTGTATAAGTTTTTATATTCATTTCATCTGTCTGTCTGTCTGTCTATCTAATCATGTAAAATAAGTCATTCCTCCATCAAAACTTACATTCATTCATTCATACATAAATACATACATATATATGTACGTACATACATTCATACACACACACACACACACAAACACACACACACATATATATATAAATTTCTATATATACATGTACATAGGTACATATACACACACACATATACATATATACCATACACACACACGCACACACACACACACATACACACACACACACACTCACACACACACACACACACACACATATATATATATATATATAGGTAGATATACCTTTATCACATTTTGATGCACTAAATTACCATCTAATAAACTTAATAACTAAGCCTAACCAAATTCGTTCCCATCTTACACGAGAATTTATAACGAAATTTATATAACTGAATCTATTATTCGATATTAGGGCAGCTTCTTTTCGACATAGAGATTTAGAGATCTGCTTGCATCCCAGAATCATTAAGAGTGGAGTAACGAATATAATTTGATCCTCAAACGATAAATACATTGGATTTATCACGAACAATCAGACATCACACAACGAATCAGAATTATTTCATGGCGTTCAGCATTGTACACTGTGCCGACATTTGATTAATATTGCTTGGGCGACACGTCAACGACATTTGGCAATAGCAGGCTGAGGACTGAACTCTGGTGAATGAGGAAACATTAGTAGCATCATATTGCTAACAGGTCACGTGCCCAGTTTAACTCTTGCATGCAGAAAATAGTAGTTTACACCGTTGTTAATTTTAGTTATAAAAAGTAAATCTGAAAGAACACATACAAACAACATATAATAAAGAAATAACATACAAACAACATATATAGTACTTACATACACATCCACACACATACACACACACACATACATACATACATACATACATACATACATACATGCATACATACATACATACATTACATACATACATACATACATACATACATACATACTTGTAGAGTTTACTTTTTCGTTAGAGTAAAATCAACAAAGAAAGCACTACATCAGGTGAGAGAAAAAATATTGTTTAATAATATACAGCGTGGCCGTGTGGTAAGAAGCTTTCTTCCCAACCACATAGTTCCGGGTTCAGCCCCACTGTGTGGAATCTTGAGCAAGTGTCTTCTTATTTCTTTATTGCCCACAATAAACATAGAGGGGGCAAACAAGGACAGACAAACGGATTAAGTCGATTACATCGAACCCAGTGCGTAACTGGTACTTAATTTATCGACCCCGAATGGATGAAAGGCAAAGTCGACCTCGGCTGAATTTGAACTCAGAACGTAGCAACAGACGAAATACCCATTTCTTTACTATCCACAAGGGGCTAAACACAGAGAAGCCAAACAAAGACAGACGAATGGATTAAATCGATTATATCGACCCCAGTGCGTAACTGGTACTTATTTAATCGACCCCGAAAGGATGAAAGGCAAAGTCGACCTCGGCGGAATTTGAACTCAGAACGTAGCCGAAGACGAAATACCGCTAAGCATTTCGCCCGGCGTGCTAACGTTTCTGCCAGCTCGCCGCCTTGAGCAAGTATCTTCTGCTATAGCCTCGGGGTGACCAAAGCCTTGTGAATGGATTTGGTAGACTGAAAACTGAAAGAGGCCTGTCGTGTATATATATATATATACATATATATATATTTATATATATATATATATATATATATATTGAAATTAATTAAAGGACATGCTGAGTATGTCCACCTGCTGGAAATAACAATTAAAACTCTTATTTCCAACAGGTAGACATACTTAGTATGTCCTTTGAATAATTTTAATCCTTCAGCTTTTTACTGCTTTTTGGGGCTTGCAATCTCCTATATTATTTATTCTGTTATAAACATTTTTAATTGTTACACTAGATAATAATAGAGTCAGTAATATCTTCACAAATATTTTCTCCTGAATCATTTGCTCCGTATTTATATATAGGAGTAGCTGTGTGGTAAGTAGCTTGCTTACCAACCACATGGTTCCGGGTTCAGTCCCACTGCATGGCACTTTGGGCAAGTGTCTTCTACTATAGCCTTGGGCCGACCAAAGCCCTGTGAGTGGATTTGTTAGACAGAAACTGAAAGAAGCCCGTCGTATATATGTATATATATATATGTATGTGTGTGTGTGCATATGTTTGTGTGTCTGTGTTTGTCCCCCCCCCACATCACTTGACAACCGATGCTGGTGTGTTTACGTCCCCGTCACTTAGCGGTTCGGCAAAAGAGACCGATAGAATAAGTACTAGGCTTACAAAAAGTAAGTCCTGGGGTGGATTTGCTCGACTAAAGGCGGTGCTCCGGCATGGACACAGTCAAATGACTGAAGCAAGTAAAAGAGTAAAACAGTAGAATTTAATATACACAGCTTATACGTATGAGCTGCTAATAGTTTCATGCATTGAAGATTATCTACTCCTAGCGTCTTCAAGTAATCTTCACTATTTGAAGACACTAGGCATGTTTTAAAACTTGCCTAGATAATCTTCAGTGTATGAAACTATTAGCAGCTCTTACGTATAAGCTGTGTATATTAAACAATACCTAGTTGTGTACCTATATTTCCTATATTTCTGCACGCTGAGCACGAGAAAATACAAACAGGATAAGATGAATGCTATCTCCAATACTAAGACAATCGGCGCTGTTAAACAACTGATACAACGGATTAGTCTTCTTAGCAAGTTTATTGAAGAAACGGTTTATTCAAGCCTGTAAGCCGATTGTGGTCTCAAATTTGAACCTACCATGTTTCGAGTTCGATTTATATGTTTGTATCAGCAAATACACACACACACACACACACACGCACGCACACACACACACACACACACACACACACACACACACACACAACGACGAGCTTCTTTCAGTTCCCGTCTATTAAATCCACTTACTAGGTTTTGGTCAGCCCGAGATTACAGCTTAAATATTTGCCCAAGTGACATGCAGTGGGACAGAACTCGGAGCTATGTAGGACTCTGACTATACAACAACGCCTGTGTCTATAATATATATATATATATATATATATATATATATATATATATATCACGTTGACCGACCCGGCTATCAGATGTTGCTACACATCGCTGGTCACAATGCGCTTCGCATTGTTTTAGCCTTCAAATGACGCCACCCCGCTGGCTAAGCGAGCAGGCCAACAGAGGAAAGAGTGAGAGAAAGTCGGGATCGCCTCCCCCCCTGCCGGATCATCGTGGAGCTTTAGGCGTTTTCGCTCAATAAACACTCACAACGCCCGGTCTGGGAATCGAAACCGTGATCCTACGACCGAGAGTCCGTTGCCCTAAGCACTGGGCCATTGCGCCTCCATATATATATATATATATATATATATATATATATATATATATGGAGGCGCAATGGCCCAGTGCTTATATATATATATATGTACGTATGTATGTGTGTGTGTGTGTGTGTGTGTGCATTCCAAATAACAGGACTAAAAAATTGCGAATATTGCGTAAACTGATGTTGCAAGCAGAGTTGGTACAGAAACAATAGTATCGAATTTCTTTTTCTCATTATCTTCGCTACACTCACGGCGGTTTTACCGTCGTGAAACCAGGATCCTCTATACTTGATGAATTTTGGTATTTGTCCGGAATATTTGTACGTATATATCCGGAATATATGCATATATAAATATATGTATATACACACACATATATATTGAATACGCTATTATATGTCTTGCCCATCCTACCGAAGTTGATCAAGCATTGTATAAA
>NC_043012.1:44846000-44858500 GCF_006345805.1 Octopus sinensis
TAATTTCTACCAGTTACTTCACGGGAGATACTAGTAGTGTTTATATTACGAGTATGTAAAACTTTTGCAATTGAGTGAACACCCAATATAATCATATTCAACAATAGATCTCAATTTAAATCACTTAAATTTAAAAATTTCGAATTTGACTAGAACGGATCCAGAAATAGACTGGGTTACAGGATTATCCGGCACAACTAGATGAGGTTGCACGAATTTACTATCTGGTTGGTCTGCTAAACGACTCCGAACCATCGTCGTCGCTGATCCTTAATCGTGATGCACAATCATTTCCACAACCTGACACAACGCATCATCATAAATTAAACGGACGATGATGAACAAGTTATCTTTATTTTAAATTTTGTATTAAAATTTTGTATGAGTTATCAATTAATTCATATCTTATTGCATTAGGAAAATTCTTCGTGTTACTGTAATTGTAATTCACTATTACATTGAAATTGGAAGCCACCAACTGTTGAAGAGAGTACTATTATATTTCGTATCATAAATTTTATTTGGTTATACATATATAATCCTTGATCAGCCGTATATATTTCATGTTCATCTCACGTGAAAACTAAATACTTCTATCTACTTATGTGAGCACAGCTAGAGAAACCTCATTTGGATAAAGGTGGAAAAGCAACTGTATTACAATGTATTTAATTAGAAGACTTACTCAGCATCAAAATATCAACAGGGTATTGTTAAGACAAATTTTCGTGAAGGTTTGTTGGTTCAATAATATTATACCAAGGAATGATAATTGTCTTAGAAAATCAGTAAATATATCCCCAGAGGGCTTTATCGGTGCAATTCAATAAGATAGGATGCTTAAATACATGCCAGCAACTATATTTTAGATGACCAATGACTTAACAGGTGATGAGATTGATGATTGTACGTAAATGTGAATTCAACAAACGGAAGAAATGACCCTGATATGTACAACTTTACATCAGTAGAAATCAAGATATTTAGGCAACTATTCATCTCACTATTGAACGAAAGACAGTTACCATTAGCCATCCAATATATAGCACTTGTTGGCGTTATATGTGGTTAAAAATACCTTCACACTACTCTGCTAGACGAAAATAAAATGCTGGGATGCTTTAATAAATGTCAGGAAGTATATAGTAGTTTCTTATATTTAAGCGTAGTCACTTTTTATATTTTTTATTCCCCTAGAGTTTTATCAGAGTGTTTCGCGGGATCATTAGCCACGGTATGGCGTAAAGAAGCATATCGCAAGAATAGGAGAACTTGTTTAGATATTACCCAAAGATATATTGAAGGCAATGACTTAAAAGGAAAGCAGAATCATTCGCTCTTATAGTAGACAAAATTTTATAGTCTCCAGTCAATTTTTTATATCAATGCATATCAAAAAACTAACAAATGGAGCATGCTAACACAAGTAAAACATACAAAAACGAGTAAAAATAACGATATTGATATAAATAACTAAGAATGTAAAAAATTTCACTTAAAATGTCTCAGGCCAAGTTTTGGAGAAAAATAATGTTACTTTATTGTTTATATAACATCACCATCAGGCCTTTTTAAGGTTGTTGTCTTCAGAATTCTATTGATTTTTAAAGCAGCAAGTGTCATTGGAAATATAGTGTTGAGAAGAAATATCTAATTTTTGCTGTCAAGAAATTTTTAGAGTGTTTCGATATATTTCTAATGTGCCAAATTCAAACCTGGTATCCATTTCATTCAAGTTTTATAGTTTTCTCTTTTTTCCATATAAAATACAGGTGTTTTCAGTTTTTAAATTTTTTGAAACGAATTATTTGTCAATGTGTAACGAAAGAATGTTCTAAAGAACTTGCACAAATTAATTAATTACTTCATTAAATAAATAAAAATAATCGAATATTTTATAGAAGTATACACGAAGAAACGCATGGCGGTTTTTCCCACGGCACCATCGTCTGGTTTCGTTATTGTATCAGTATATATATATATGTATTATCAGTTTCGTTATTGTATCAGTATATATTATCAGTTTCGTTATTGTATCATATATATATATTATATATATATATATATATATATATATATGTATTATCAGTATATATATATATATATATAATATATATATATATATATATATATATATATATATATATATATATATATAAAATAAATATAAGAGAGTGGTCACTATATGGCTCACTCTAGCACCAGTTAATCCAAAAGGTTTCAACCACAAAAATACATGTTTCCCATGAAAGTCAGTACGATTGTTAGCTCACACGGACAGGGCAAATAAAAAATAACAAAAATACAGATTATTTTGGGACAATTGTTTCGCTATTAATGAATTAAATGTAATTTTACTTACAAAAAAATCCACTTGTAGCTCGTCAGCCAAAACTATCCAGATAGTTTTTGGCTGACGAGCTACAAGTGGATTTTTTTGTAAGTAAAATTACATTTAATTCATTAATAGCGAAACAATTGTCCCAAAATAATCTGTATTTTTGTTATTTTTTATTTGCCCTGTCCGTGTGAGCTAACAATCGTACTGACTTTCATGGGAAACATGTATTTTTGTGGTTGAAACCTTTTGGATTAACTGGTGCTAGAGTGAGCCATATAGTGACCACTCTCTTATATTTATTTTGTAAAAATATTGTAATATATTATAAAATATTATAATAATCCAGGTTTCTCGGAGCACTAGGCCACTTGGTGTTGAATAGATATACTATTAAATTAGTATCTAATTCTCTCACCCTTATTAATTAATTATATATATATATATATATATATATATATATATGTATTATCACCGTTACCGACCAGGCTATAAGATGTTGCTACACATCGCTGGTCACAATGCGCTTCGCATTGTTTTAGCCTTCAGATGACGCCAACCTGCTGGCTAAGCGAGCAGGCCAACAGAAGAAAGAGTTAGAGAAAGTTGTGGCGAAAGAGTACAGCAGGGATCGCCACCACCCCATGCCGGAGCCTCGTGGAGTTTTTAGGTGTTTTCGCTCAATAAACACACATACCGCTCGGTTTGGGAATCGAAACTGCGATCCTACGACCGTGAGTCAGCTGCCCTAACCACTGGGCCATTGCGCCACCACACACACACACACACATATATATATATATACATACATGTACATACATATCCATCCATCCATCCATACATACATACATATATATAAATATACATACATATATATATATATCCATCCATCCATACATACATACATACATATATATAAATATACATACATATATATACATACATATATATAATATATATATATATATATTATATATATATATTATATATATATATATACGTGTTTGTGTATATGTACATACACACACACATGTATATAAGCAACTCACTTTTTCATACAATTTCAATACAAGGCCCTGTCAAAATATATCTGAATATGAATAGCAAATGATACAGTATGAACTGTAGGCATATTTATAGGGATTGAAGAGCGCTATGTAGTTCATATTGATTTTCGACTTGTTGATTGGAAATCTGATCGATGTTGTAATATTATTTCTTCTGTAAATTTGACATTGGGTGTCAATGTAATAACTTGATATAAATTGTAAATATTAGCTTAAGAAAGTTGAAAGTTGTGATTTTACGTTCAAGCTTTAAAACCATTGTAAACAAATTCCATTTGAATTGTAAATTGAAATCTAGTCTTAGATTATAAAAGAATTTAATGCTGCGTCACAGTCACCACCACGGTTATAACCTAGCGTCTACAATATCTGAAATCGATGAGGTTAATGAAGTGGGGACTCTACTTAAAATAATGATCTCTGTAATAGTACAGTTAACATTTAGTTCGTTCTGGTAACTGAATACCATTTGCTCACTGTATTAGTGTTTAAAGAGTTAAACAATGCAGTTAAACAAGTAATGTTTTATAAAAATAATATTTCGTTCCAAACAAAGTGACTAATAATTTAAATTCATCAGCATTTATTTAGCGACTAATCGTCCCTTCAAGTGTCAAAATTTTAATGCATAAAACAACGCTTAAATACCAATTTATGAATGAGATTAATAAACGATAGAAAAACAAAACAAAACGAAAAACTGAAATATGACTCATTAATAAAGTGTAAAGTAAATTTCGAGGAAAATAATGCATTAAATCTGCCTTTCTTATCATTTACCACTAATCCAAGAAAATTTCGCAATTCAGTGTATATGGCATTCAGTGGTGGTCTCTAGTTTACTTTCGCGGTTGGTCTGTCACATGGTTTCTGTCTCAGAGAATATGACTTTTGTACATATCCTTCTGGCGGGGCTTAACTAATTTCACTATGGATATCAAAAAGAACTGTTGATGTAATAACAGCTTCGTTAGTTAGGAGTACGTTATACTATTTTAGAATATTTTCAAACTGGAATTGAATTGAAATGGTGACTTCACTGTGCGAACTTTTGACCTCTTCATACTCTACTTCTATTAATGCTGAAGATCTTTTGCTATGGGTCATCTAGAGAATGAAACCATTAACGAAACACATGACTTTGAAGGCCAGTTTAATTAATGATCCAGTTCCCAAGACCGTTTGTATCAATTTCTCATACGCCTCTAATACTATTAAGAATAGAACTGGTGTCTTACAGATTTCTTTTGAGAAAATAATCTATTACAGAGGTAGAGGACTTGCAGAGGGCGAGGAACAAGTGTAAATGATTTCAAATTTTGAAACTTACTTGAATCACTTCATTGAGTTTAAATTTCGATTAAATGAAATTATCAGGAAAGCCGTGTCGTTCGATGATTATCAGTTCTTAATCCAAATCTTGCTGTTATCTTTCAACATGTTATGGATTTCTCAAAAACAAAAAGAGAGGACTCCACTAAACTGATATTTGATGTCAGTTTTTTTAACATTTCATGAATATACGAGATAAAGCTCGCACGTCTGTCTATCAACAATAGCTTTCTCTTGGAAACATTTCTAAAACTTTTATCTATGAGCACATTGGCAGCAGTTAATTCTGTTATGAAGAAATGTAAAAGAACTGATCTCGTTAATATAATGACTCTCTCAAGAAGTAACTATTGTATTTTTTTTTAAAAAGGAGAGGTCTTGATGTATGTAAAAGTGCTTCGGAGAGGAACATAAATATACTCCAATATCACAGCTTCGAATACGCTTTTAGGTATTTAAAGCCGCTTAATTCTCAGTAAAATCAGTGGATTGACTGTGAATTTCCAAAGAGGCAAATGACAATTCATTCCTAATTGTAACTGTAAAAGTTAGCTGTTTTGCTGATTTTTTTTTATCAATTTCTTGAAGACTTGGAAGCTTGAACATTCCACCTAATAACATCTACTCATTAATAGCAATTGTTAAGTCGCAGTTGTGGAGTTCACAAAACAGAATTTGACCCAAATCGAAATTCTTTCAAGTTAGCAACACTCAAAACAGGTAAACTTCATTTGTTATGTTGATTTCTGTATTTCTTTCTTTGCCAATTAAAGTATAGAAATATTGCGATTTGAATGCTTGGAATGCTTTTATTCAGAATATAAAATCAAAATTTATTATCAAACGTGTTACATTTATAAAGAATAGAATAAAGTTATTAGGAAAATAATCGTATCTGTGTACAATTGACATTAGCATATATTTTCGACTGAATTGTTTACAAAATTAAATTCGCTTTAACCATCACACACAACGCACGCGCACACACACACGACGTATGTGTACACGTGTGAATGTATATTTGTTTATTAATACTTTTCCCTCTGTATAATGTATATATGCAAACAGGAATACATCGTATTCGGATCTGTAAGCATGTATGTACGTTATTCCTTTTTTAAAGTTTTGAATATTCCCCGTTAATTTTTAGCAAAGAACAAACCTAGGATTTAGATAACAACAATAATAAAGTGTTATACACGTTGAATTTTAGAAAACACCTTAAATATATTCCCTTTTACTCTTATAGATCAATATAGAAAAGTAAATTCATAAGTTGGATTTAGAAGCCCTCGGAAATAGTCTTTCAAGTATATTTCTCCCTGATTTTGAAAGAAAAACTTCATATCCACTCCACAGATTACCCCGATAGCATCATATAGTTCTTCATTTCTAACTGAAACAAGTACACCAGGCGAGTTATATTTACATTTAGCAATTTCTTTCGATGGGAATATTTTCCAGATTTCTTACGTTGAAACGTATGTATATTTTCAGCTTCAGAAATATTTTCTCTATTTTTAGTAGTGTAACATTTCCTCCAGATAGTCTACTGTTTTAGCAAAAATAACTTGCTGCATCGGAAGATAAAGCTGGCGGCAACAGCTTATATTTTAACATTATTTTTAACATATATTAGACAATACATATTTTCGGTCACATTTTGGGGTTTTAAGTACTTCACAGTCTCTTTTCTTCACCAGGTATTTTCTTACTCTCCACTGTTCAGGGATTATAAAAGCTGATTTAATAGTCAATGTCTAAGGGAGACTACATTTCTTTTTCAAAATTATCATCAACGTATTTACAGGAAACTCACCCATGCATAACTTTACTTTAGTATGCTGAATGTTTCCATTCCTTGCCTTTGATTAAGTATACTAGTCCAGGGCTTCTCTGGTGGCATGGAATATCATCGATATCTGGGCTTCTTGATGGTCTCACTTCCGAGACGTAAGACCTTGTATTTGTCTTTGCAGCTGTTGTTTAGCACATGCTTTCTGAGTGATACGATACGACTGAATAGTTGTTAAGTAATTCCTTTTAGTCTTTATTTCTGATATAGAGCTTGTTGATATCAATATTTCAGTGGAAGTCAAGGCAGCGAGTTGGTAGAATCGTTAGCACGTTGGAGAAAATGCTTAGCGGCATTTTGTCTGTCTTTACCGTCTGCGTTCAAATTCCGCCGTGGTCGACTTTGCTATTCATTCTTTCAGGAATCGATAAAATAAATACCTGCATGTAATCGACTCGTCCCTCCCACCAAATATCAAGTCTTTGTGTCTATAGTACAAAGCAGCTGGTTTTAATATCTCCTCTGTTACTGGTAAATATATTGTGTGATTTGTTTTGTTTCAGAGGAAAATTCCGATTGTTATATAATTATATCCTTGCATAATACTCTTTGGCCGCACTGTCTTTGCTCATAGCACTTTTACATGATATCATTTTCGTCAATACCTGTCGTGGTATAATCCTGACACTCCTATGGGATAGCAAGTGAACTGTCCTAAACCTTATAAAGGCGCATGCGTATTGACAGTACGAGGTATAGCGTGGTGTTTTTCCGTAGAAGTAAGTGGTTTTATAATGTAATTCTTATAGTAGATTTGTTGAAGGTCTTCCCTCGTTGATTGTTGAAATTGCTGTTTTTACATACGAATTTGTTGATTTGTGTTTGTTTTCTTCTCATTTATGGGTAACCTGAGAATAGAAGAAAAATGGAACAAGTACCAGTAAAAGGTCACAGTTATGCGACAGCAACTGGCAGAGGAGTGGACTCTGACGCTTTGGAGGTTCGTGAGGCGAAGGAACAACGGAGGAAGCTAAAAGAGTGCGAAAAGTTATTGAAAAGAGAAGGCCATACTTTAAAATTAACGCCACAAGATGAACTAACAAATAATGTAAGAAAAAGGACTGTGATATTCAAAACACTGAAAGTGTCATAAATAATTGAAATCGCAAATATCGAAGCCGTTGAAGAGTGTCTAAAAGAAATTAAAAAGTTCGCCACTTTCATCACAAGAGGAAGAAAGTATGGCACAGTGGAGGTGCGATTCGCGACTGAAGACGAAGCGATAAAGCACTCCACTGTAGCCATAAAGACGGAAGAGTGGGTGCTTTTGCCAACATACTGTGGCAAGTAGGAAAAGTACCCCCGGAAATAAATGAAACATGGTTGGTAGCAGCGATGTTGTTCAATATGGAAGAAGACGCAAAAATACTGAGAGTGACGGAATTTTTAGTTGAATCAATAGGGTTATGGCATAGAGATGGCCATACAAGCAAGTTTAAGTCACCTAAACAAAAATGCGGAGGGAATAGTTTTACCCGAGGATATGAGGCTTAGAATGGTAGTGGAGGGTAGGTCTCTTATATGTTGACAATACGGGGAAAAAGGTCAAATGAAGGCGAAGTACCCCCAGAGAGATGAGGAACAACATATGGAACAATCTGAAGAGCAAGAGAAGGTGGACAAAGTGGTACAAGATGGTGTGAAGAAGACGGTAATAACAGAGGAATCATTCACAGTGGTTAAAAAACGAAAAAGAAAAGAAAGAGCACGCTCTCCGTCGGAGAGGCAGAAAAAGATAAAAAGAAAAGGATAAGGAGGTTGAGGAGGAGGTTGCAGAGGAGCTTCAGGAGGAGCTTGAGAAAGAGGTGTCAGTGAAGGGTACGAGCTATAAGCGGAGGAGGAAGATTTGGGTGGTGTAGAGAGACAACAGCATGAAAGTGAAGCAGCGACACTAACGAAAATGGAGGAGGATAAATACAGAGAGAAGGCGCCAAGAGTGAAACAAGGAAAGGATAAACAAGCGAGAAAGCCGAAGATGCATATTTGGAATTTCGTGACATACGCTAAGAGTACAACAACTGAAAGAAAGATAACGAAGTTTAAATCCATAATAAGGGTTAAGTTGCCTACGGAGATTTACTCGGAAAATGTGAAGGCTATTGTAATTGATAAAGATAACAGGTTAAAGGAAATGTTAGGAGCGGACATTGATCCGCTGGGAGTTTTGGTGGAGTTTGACGAACTGCCGCCATTGATGGAATATACAGAATTAGAAGGCGGCGTGCTGGCGGAAACGTTAGCACGCCGGGCGAAATGCTTTGCGGTATTTCATCTGCCGCTACGCTCTGAGTTCAAATTCCGTCGAGGTCGACTTTGCCTTTCATCCTTTCGGAGTCGATTAAATAAGTACCAGTTACGCACTGGGGTCGATATAATCGACTTAATCCGTTTGTCTATCCTTGTTTGTCCCCTCTGTGTTTAGCTCCTTGTGGGTAATAAAGAAATAGGAATATAGAGAATTTGAACCACATATGAACTACTAAAAAAAAGGTAAAAATTTCCTTAAAATACAACGATGCTAATTGAAAAAACAAATGGAAAAAAGAAAAGATTATATATTGTATGTAAGAACGTTCAAATGGTACTGCATGAGAGTGGGGATCATGATGGCATTTCATCTTCATTTATTATATAAAATTTTTCCCATTTTCATTCGCTTTGTCTTTTTGTCCCCACTGTGGTGTTCTGTCTCTCCCCTCTGTGCTGTCCCCTCTATGTAAAAGCTTGAGAACTTAAATAAAGAATTAGTACAGTGTGGTGTGTGTAGTTGCATTTGTGAAGGCAGTCGTGGAGTCGTTGAGAAGAGATATAAGTTTGTTAGGTGTTTGTTACAGAATTAATTTTTGTAGCGTTACAGTGTAGTCTATATCCAAACTCAAGGGTATAATAGTGAAGTGATATTCAAAGCTCACTGTGGACGTTCTTATCATGGAAGACTTATTGGCTTCCGTGGTACAGTTGCAAGAAGAAGAACAACAGCAACCGTCGCAACGGCAATTACAGTAATAACAACATCAAAATCAACAGTTGCTGGAATTATTGCTGCCGTCCAAAACCACTTCAGGTTCGTTTTCAGTTGAGGGGTTGCTAATTCAATTGAAGAATTTACTTATAATGCAGAAGAAGGGATTACGTTTTCTGCATACTTTAGAAGATATAAAGGAATCTTCAAGGAAGAATGTAGAAACTGGACGGATGACTTCTTTTAAGGAAATTATCACCCGCAGAACATGAAAAATATTCTAATTATATCCTGACCAGAAAACCATTCGAAATTTGTTTCGAGGAAACAATTAACCTGTTCTATATTTAAGAGATGAGGAATTATGTACATTATTTACATTTGACGGATATTTGTCCTCATTTTGTTTGTTTTTAACGTTTCGGTTGATATAACCTCCAGCCTTCATCAGGTGTCTTGGGGAAATTTCGAACCTGGGTTCTCATAACTTAGGAATGAGAACCCAGGTTCGAAATTTCCCCAAGACACCTGATGAAGGCTGGAGGGTATATCAGCCGAAATGTTGTACTAACAACAAACGAGGACAAATATTCGTCAAATGTAAATAATGTAAATAATGAACAATTATCCTGTTATTCAGTGAAAGAAGTTCGTTGGGAGTGCTTGAATTTACAAAAAAAAAAAACCCAAAAAGAAAAAAGAAACTGAAGATTTCGCATGCCAGAATCGTAAACAGAGAATGTGAAAAATTTAAACTAAACAAATTAACCCAGGACACGTTCAAATGACTACAAGGATTAATTGCAAGCAAAGATGCAGAGATACGGGCTCGGATATTGACAAAACCAGAAGAAGGTTCGAAACTAACTCTATAGGTAGTGGCCGAAGAATACCGAAGGCTTTACGACAGGACACAAAAAATTGAAGATGATTATTCAAATATACATAGATGTCGACCAATAAGAAAAAAGAAAACAACTGCCAAGACCGAAACCATACTCTGAGTGTGGAGAAATACATTTTAAAAGAAAATTTCCTTTTAAAAAGCCAAAATGTTTTACTTTTAAAAAGGTAAAATTCGGACATAAGAATTCACATTGTTGGGTGAACGAAAAAAATTCGAAGAAAAAAGTATTGTCAACACAAATGCAAAGCGAGGCTCAAAAAAGACAATTTGTTTCCATAAAAATAAATAATGTGAATATGAGACTACAGTTGGACACAGGTAGTGACATCACAATAATTAACGATGATACATGGAGAAAAATAGGAAAGCCTACATTGAAAAAACTTGGAAAAATACGCGAGGTATTTCTGGGAAACAATTGCGATTTTTGGGCGAAATGATAAGTGTGGTGACATTTTGTAGAAAAACCTTGAAAGCCAAAGTTTTTGTATTAAAAATTACGACAAATCTACTTGGCACAGACTGGATGGAACTATTTAATTTATGGGACCTCACCATAAATATTTTTGTAATAATGTAAATGGTTCTTACGCCAGTTCAAATAAGGCGTCGGAGGATTTTATAAAATTAAAAAAGATTTTTCCTTATGTTTTTTTTTCTGAAGAATTAGGTAGGTGCACCAAGACAAAAGTAAAATTTCAAGCGAAAGAAAACGCTGTACCAGTATTTAAACCGAAGCGTTGAATCAAGTCAACGAGGAATTGGATAGACTTGAAAAGCTTGGAGTTATAGAAAAAAATCGATTATTCAGAATAGATATCACCAACTGTTTATGTAAAGAAAAAAAATACCCCAACACCACTTCAAATATGTCGCTGGCTGAACTAATGTTTGCCAGGAAAGCCAGGTCAGTGTTTGACAAATTATTACTGGAAGAAAGACAAAATGGTGAGAAACACCGAAAATGATAAAATAAACAAGATGTTTTTTAAAAATATACAGAAATGTGAAAGGAAAGTTGGGAAGAATGTATAAGTAAACATTTAGGAAAAATAACGTACATGGTAAAAGGTCGAGCCAAAACGAAAAATATATTCCAATTTCTTCACGGGGAATTAAATAAAAATAAAAATAAAAGGGGGAGAGGTGGTAATAAATATATAATAAAAGAAAATATTGACTTCCAAGGAAAGTCACACTCAAAAAAGAGAGATATTGTGGTGAAATCCTGACACGCCTGTGAGATAGCAAGGGATATTTTCCCTTTGAACGGCAGATCGAGAAATTAATTTTTTGTAACTAAACACTTTCAATCTTCGGACACTGGTAGAATGGGTCATAAAAACATCTTTTACTCTTAGTGTTGTTGAGAAAAGTTTATATTTTCAAAGTTATTTCGTGTTAAAGTAGTCCTACTTCGGTAATTTCAACCAATCAATGACGTGTATTCAACTGAAAAAAATTACTGCCATTGTTTGTCAACAACAACTATTGGCAGTATATATTTCGTTGGTATAGTACAGGTTTGCAATCCTAATTCAGGTTTAAAGAGGTACTGAGAAAATACCATATAGTAATTAGTTTCGGCTTTTTCAATTCCATATTTAAATACCACTAGTGTAAGAGTGTACTAAAGTGAACCAATAATTAATCAGAGATAAATTAAACTACTACAGTCACAATATCGACATAATTTATCATTCATCTTTAGTTCCTGCAGAGAGAGAGAGAGAGAGAGAGAGAGAGAGAGAGAGAGAGAGAGAGAGAAAGAGAGAGAGAGAGAGAGAGAGAAGGAAGAGTAAGAAATTCAAGTCGACTTGCATTTCTGGCCTTAAATCATGCTACAATCTGAAGAGGTTTCTTTCTTCTTAATATTTTTAAGGAAGTATAACTTGGTCGTGACCCTACTTTCTTCTTCAAATATCTTTAAGGTTTCATGCAAAATATAAATATATTATCTTTATATTTTAAAGAAAATATCACAAATTTAAGCAATCAAATATTTCTGTTGATAAAACAGCCTTCCCACACAGAAGTTG